>NC_086129.1:5349401-5356901 GCF_963921235.1 Mobula hypostoma | reverse complement strand
TAAGAGCATCCCAATAATCCAACATCCCACTCACCTTTCCTCCCTTATATGCCATTTCCTTAGGTAACACACAGTCCTTAACTTCCCTTGTCATCCATGGATTCCCACCGCTGCCATCTGAGAAATTCTTCTGTGGGACATGTCTCTCCTGCGCCTTGTAAACTATTCCCAGATACTTCAGCCACCTCTGTAAAGGTGCCTGTCCTTCATCCTACAAGTCTTGCCAGAAGTCCGTAATTCTGAACACTACCAACCCCTTAGCTTCTGATTTGCTAAATGGAAAGTCTATATCCACAGCTGAAATTTAACAGGTTTTGTTGCTAACCAGTCAACCCCATCATTTCCCTCAACAGTGCGATATGCAGGGCCAATAATGTACAGACATATAAACCAAACTTTTTATATGAAATACTGCTTGATGAGATTCCAACAGTCAATTTGACCTACTGCTAGAATGACCTGTTTTAAGGCTCATCAAAACCGAAAAGGATTCTGAACAAATTACAAGTTTGCAAGGACCAATTTCCACCACCCACTGCAAACCTAAAATGATGGCAAAGAATTCTGCTTCATATACCCAGAAGTGGCTGGTGAGTGATTTCTTTATCATTACTTACAATTCAGGCACACACAGCAACAAAACAGCCACACTATTCCCAGTTAAATTATGTTTTAATCCATCTGTAAAAATGGTTACGGTATGATAATAACTTTCATTAATATACTCACGAACCAACAGACTCTCAGGCAGAACAGAATCCAGTTGTGTAACCTAAAATTAAATAAAGTCATTGGAAAAAAAAACACAAAAGTGGGTTACCGAGAAAGCTACAGTGGGACATATTGTATCATCCAATACAGCCATGTTCCGAGCGTGATATGATCCCAGTCACCTGAAAAAAAATACAATCTTCTTGTGATATCCCCAACAGTCCTCTAGCACAGGATGATAATTGTTTTGCCCCCTCAAATTAACCCAATTTGTTAACATTAACTTCAAACTCTGTCATTGTAAGGGCAATTGTCCCATTTCAACCAGGAAAGCCGAAACAGGAGACGACCTTACTGCACCACAACTCAATCATAAAGCCTGTGCTGGTATCACACCCAAACAGAATAAAGTTGAAGATGAAACTGATCCATAAGCCACACAGCCAGAATCAAGAACAGATTGAATTAAACAAATATAAATGGTCAACAAAGATTTTAATGTTGCACTCCAAGAACACCCACACAGATGCCTGAGGATATTTAATGCTCCTTTACATTTATCAATTATTTTACTGATATGGTGCTTCCATGTCAGCTTATTATCCACCCACTTGCCTGGAAATCTCACCACTGACATATTTTCACGAGGTTGACCATAGAATTTCAAATCAAGTGCAGGTCTATTAATCCTGTTTGTAAAACACATAACCTGTTTTAGTGACTGGAAACTTAAAATCTTCATCTACTTGCCCAGTGTTTGACCTATTAATTGTAAATTGCATCCTTTTTACAGTAAAATTGAAATACTACCTCCAATCTATAAAGCTACATCATCTGCGTTTAGTAATTAACGCACTAGAGTACCTATCTCAGAGAACATATCATTTATCATAATATTAAATAGTGAAGGCCTACAAATACTGCCTTGTGGGGTCCCATTCTCTATCTCATAGAAACACACGCCCACCCATTCCTGCACTGCCCGTCCCAATAAAAAAACTCAAATAAATTATGCAATCTCCTCTAATTCCTAATGTCCAAAATTTAATCAAAAGTCCTTCCTTCCATAACATATCATATGCGTTATAATGTAAAAGAAACTGACATTACAAAATCTTTATTTAACTGTGCTCTATATTATCGTCTTTCAAACCTAAAACTGAATCTAATGTCATTCTCCCCTTCCAAAATCCAGTCTAATGAAACGTTATATTATCTCTCCTTTCCAAAATATAACGGAAGCGCTCGATTACCATACATTCCGTCAGTTTACATCGATGAGACATTAATGATATAAGCCAAGAGTTATGGGTTTATTTGGTTAATGTCTCATTTATGTAAACTGGAAGGATCAGACGGGGATCTCCCAGGTTTCAGAGCAGGCACAACTGCTGCCATATTCCATGAGGGAGGAAGGTGGCCCAACCTACAAACATGATTCAAAAATGTAATATTTTCATGAGAGAATTACAATTACATGTATCACCCTTCCCTGGGGCGTCTGCCCTGCATTCATAGTAGACTGCTTAAATTCCTACAAAGAAAACTCTACGTTAATGACACTATCATTGCTACAGCTAAATTCCAACACAATAGGGTACAGTATTCACTCAGAAACGTATCAGTATTCACTCAGAAACATATCCCTACATTGTTTAACTTCCTCACTGAAATTATCTTTATTATGAATAGCAGCACATGACCCAGCCAGTGACACATCCTTCCCTGTTTTAGTAACAATCATTTTGCCCTCATTAATCAAATCTGAAATATTAAGATCATTTGAAATCACCCCATTTTCTTAATCATACCCCAAACATCTCCAAGTTAAATATCCCTTCAAATTTTATGTCAAGGTGACCTCCAGTAAATCACCACCTTCCTCACCACGACCTGTGCCCTTTTATTCTTAATAATGTCACTCGGAGACTGATGCATCATCACATAATAACTTACATTTCTCCCAATTTGCTTCACCAAAAATTGAATTGCCTCCACGTGTCTTCCTGTCCCCGACAGAGATGCAAACTCAAGCTCATAAAGACAGGAAGGCTGACTGACATTCACATTAACTACTCACCGTGTGAGTTCTCATTTGACCGACAGGAACCTCAACCAATGAAATCAGGGGTTAGAGGTGGGTCTGAGCTACTATAGGCTAGTGGAAATCTGCCCTCCTCTTCCGCTCCATCGCCATGGCGGATTTTACCGAGGCGCTGCTGTCGGTGGTCACCGGCTTCGGCGTCTACAGGGACGGGTGCGGTTCTCCTTCGACACCTCGGTAAATCTGGTTCGGTGATGTCTCTGATGGCTGAGAACAATGTTTTTACAGGGAGCGAGCAAGGAGGCGAGGCATATCACTACAACTCCCAGAAGGCACCGCTGATGACACAATAGTTGGGTGTGTTGTGGAGAGTCTGGAAGATTGTCAGAGATTACAGCGGGAAATAGATAGGATGCAGAACTGGGCTGAGATGTGGCAGACGGAGTTCAACCCAGATAGGTGTGAGGTGGTTCATTTCGACAGATCAATGTTGATCACAGAATATAACATTAATGGTAAGACATTTGGGCAGCGTGGAGGCTCAGAGAGATCTTGGGGTCCGTGTCCATACGACACTCAAAGCTGCTGTACAGGTTGGCAGTGTTGTTAAGAAGGCGTCTGGTGTGATGGCCTTCATCGACCGTGGGACTGAGTTCAAGAGCTGTGAGGGAATGTTGAAGCTATATTAGACATTTCGTCCCCACTTGCAGTACTGTGTTCAATTCTGGTCACAAAAAGAATGTGGATACGAAAGAGGGAGTGAAATGACTGACACGAGGGGACATAGTTTTAAGGTGCTTGGAAGTCGGTACAGGGGGGATGTCAGGGGTACGTTTTTCACACAGAGAGTGGATGGTGTGTGGAATGCACTGCCAGTGACAGTGGTAGACTGAGATACAATAGGATATTGTAAGAGATTCTTTCGTAGGTACACGGAGCTTGGAAAAATAGACGGCTATACGATAGGGAAACCCTAGGCAGTTTCTAGAATAGGTTACATGATGGACACAACATTGTGGGCTGAAGGGCCTGTAATGTGCTGTCGATTTCTATGTTCTGTGTCAAAGGCAGGCAGAGGGATAAGTTTAAATGGACACCAGCACAGCATGGAAAAGTTGGGCCGAAGGGTCTGTGTCAGTGCTGTAAGGAAGGGGTTCTATCTCAAATATCGGCTCTATTCCCCTCAACAGATGCTACCTGACTTGCCAAAGTTCTTGAAAAGTTGTATCTAGTTCTGCTTAGCATTCTGTACAAAGGATGTTTTGTGCCTGAAGACTGCAGAGGAGATTCATCATGATTGAGGGGGTTTGTGTCCATAAGACCATAAATCATAGGAGCAAAATTAGGCCATTCAGCCCATCGAGTCTGCTGCCTTTCTGTCACGGCTGATCCCGGATCGCACCCAGCCCCATGCACCTGACCACTTGCCATAGCCATTGATGCCCTCCCCGATCAGGAAACTACCAACTTCTGTCTTAAATATACCCACAGTCTTGGCCTCTACTGCAGTCTGAGGCAGAGCATTCCACAGGTCCAATACTCCCTGGCTGATAATAAATAAATAAATAAATAAATAAATAAATAATCCACCTGAACTCTGTTTGGAAAGGTGGCCTCTCATTTTTGTGAATGTACCCTCTGGATCTTGATAGCCCCACCGTCGGAAACATCCTCTCCACATCCACCTTATCTGGTCCTTTCAACATTCAGCAGGTTTTAATGAGACCCCCTCTGCATTCTTCAGAATTCCAGGCTGTACATGCTCAAAGTTGACAAATGCTCCTCATATGTTAACTACTTCATTCCCAAAATAACCCTTCTGAACCTCCATTCGACTCTCTCCAATGACAACACATCCTTTCTGAGCTATGGGGCCCCAACACTATTGACAATACTCCAAGTGTGGCCTGATTAATGTCTCAGCATTATCTCTTTGCTGTTATATTCATGGGATGAGATTGGATCGTGTTGATCTACAGAGGGGTCTTGGAAACTGATTTTATAACTTGCAGAGAGTGGTTCCAGTGTCAGGAAGTTATGTTGCATCTGGAGAATTGCATTCTAATATAGGAATAATGCAGAGGTTTTGGATAGTGAGTGGAAGAGGCTTAACAGGATTCTGCCTGGATAAAGTGAGACTAGACAATCTCGGGGAATTTTCTCCGGAGTGGCAATGGCCCACGGAGCTGCGACAAACGTGTTACGAACTGTAACAATTAGAAACAAATCGGCAGCAAGAAATTTCACACTGAGTCAGGTTTTAATGTTAAAACTACTATCTTTATTCGTATCTACTTATAATATCGTAACTTAACCAAGTTAACAGTCTTATATGTATAAAATATGACTCCCAAACTATATCGAGCTTCAGGGAATGGGGCTTAAATTCTTGAGATGATAAAGCCGGGAAAGTTCAGTCATCCGCCAAATAAGTGATAGGAGAGAGATATTTGTAATCCAGGCTGAAACGCAGGGAAAAGGTGGTCACGTCGAACTCCACAGGTAAACAAAAGTGTCGTCGTCGAAGATCTTGTCCGTCGTCGTTCCAAATCCACATACAATTTATCACCGAAAGTGACTTGTCACAGGGATATCACCTTCAAGTGATTACCACACAACATACGCAGGCAGGGGTTAACACATAAGTGGTCTCCACAGCATATCCCAAACAAAATCCACTCCTTTGGATTATACGAGGTGTCAGTCCCACATTTGTTGCGCCCCGTGTGCCGATACTTAACCCAATCTTTTGGGCTTGAAAGAGTTTCAAACCATCGCAGTGACCAGCTGAAGATTCAGCAGCTGGTCTCTTTTCTCCTCTCTCTCTCTCTCTCTCTGTGCTGCTGCCACTACTGAAAAGTCTCTCTCTCTCTCCCTGCGGTTAAACTCACAGTCAGTAGTGTCAGCCTGTGACTGACGTCATAGTCCCGCCTCGCTGAGGCGCTCTTAAAGACACAGTCACAGTAACCAACCGCAGGCTGTTAACAAACGTTTACAGGAACATGAGAGGCACGGTCAGAGTGGACAGCCGGTATTTTATTTCTCTCGAAGGAGGAAATATGCAATGCCAGAGGGCATGCACTTCAGGAGAGAGGGGAAACACCACCTCATTCGTGTTTTTTGCACTATTTATTTTGTAATTTAGTGTGACTTTGCATCTTTTCTCTGCACAGTTGCTGTTTTAAAAGAAAATTTACAAAAGACATTGATGTTAAAAACTTGCCGCAGAATGTTTAAAGGAGATTTGTGTTTCAAGCTTTGTTTTTCATACCCATCGTGGTGAGTGTCTGGAGTGAATGTCAGGGGTGGTGGTGGAGGCAGATGTGATGGAGGCTATTAGATACCACCTGAATGTGTGGAGAATGGAGTGATGTGTTCCTTGTGTAGGCAAAGGGATTGGTTTAGTAAGACATGAAATGCCCGGTTCAATTAGTTCACAACAACACAGTGAGCAGAAGGACCTGTTCGAGGACAAGTACAGCGAGTAGAGCAGGTAAACTGGATAAAGTGTTCCCAGTCAGAGAACAGACTGTGACGTCAGCGGATATATGTCGTATCACAGTTCTCTCATCAAAGATATTTTATTGCTGGATAAAATGAAGTTTGTGATGTTTACAACCGATGTGGTGAATTGAACTGCTCAAACATCTCGTCCTCCTGAGGGAGTAAAAATTATTGTGAAAGCTACAGAAAGGTATCTTGGTGTAACTGGTGTTTTGTGGGGAGCTTTAAATGAAGATTTGTTGGGTGGGGTATCTGTATCCCAGTCTACTTGTGAACGTTCATAACAAGATTAAAATATTGCAATGAAATGGTCAAATCTTTAAGAAGTTTATTTCTGATTTGTCAGACTCTTCCGATGTTATATCTGTTCAGGAAACCTGCACATTTTAAGTTTTTTTTATTCCTGTGCAGGATTATATTGTCGTTCGGCTTGACAGGTTAGTTGGTAGAGGGGTGGTGTTGCCGGTTTCATAAGGAAAGGGTATAGAGTTATGAATGGGAATAAAATGTATGAGGAACTTGTAGTAGAAATTCTTGATTCAACAGGTATGTATATAACTCTTGTGAAAATATTAACTTTTTGAATCGTATTTTGAGGTTTGGCCATCTACTTTCCTCATGGAAAATGGTTGTAGTAGTGCCCATTCTAATACCTGGAGCTCCGCATCTGATTCTCCTTGTTCTAGGCCAATATCATTAACGTCTCATTCATGTCAACTTGTAGAATGTATGGAAATCGAGTGTTTGAATTTTATTTTTGATAAAAGAGGTGATTTCACGTTTTATTAGAGGGGAATTCGGAAGGGCAGAATAACATTGGAATCAGTTTTGGGTTTGGATGATCACATTAGGAAAGCACAGGTAAATAAATATGTTGTAATAACAATATATTTTGATATTGAAAGGGAAGCGATATTTATTAAAGGGCGGACTTTTGATTAATTGCTGGGAATGAAATTGAGGGGGCTATTACACAATTTTATCTGATTCATTTTCTTTAGACGTCTGGTAAAGGTATGGGTGGGCAAGTATAGCATTGCATTAATTTTTTATGTTTGGAAGATGATATTAGGAAAGGACAGTTAAATATAGATGATGTAACAGAAGTATTTTTACTATTCAAAAGGCAGATGGTATTTATGGAAGGAAAGACTTCTTATGAAATTGTGGAAATGAGGATGGAGGGGTGATTTTCTAACTTTTTCTGAGTTGTTTTAATTGGACGTCTTGTGTTAGGTACG
>NC_086129.1:5119401-5344401 GCF_963921235.1 Mobula hypostoma | reverse complement strand
TTCCTCCATACCGTACCCACTCACTCCCTTCTTCTCTCCCTTATTGTTTCTTTCTCCTGTTCTGTCCAACAGCCGACAGACACAGATGACCTCGTACCAACAGGTAGACAGACAGACACACACACACACACACACACACACACACACACAGAAACACTTCCGCATGTCCCTCCCTAGGTCTCCACTCTGTTCTGTGTGCATTCAATATGCGATAGGTTTCAATCTGGTGTCTCCCTCGTTTTTCTAATCTCACCGAGTTCAGACTTGGAGCCATCAAACGCTCCTCATAGATTCAGTCTCTCATTCCCTGTTCAACCTCCCCAATGCATTGCGTAGAGACTGTCCGAGCTCTCCCCTCTTCAGAATTAAACCCATGATATTTCTGTATCCCTTGCAAACAATTCAATGCCTACGGTTCCCTGACCCAATGTACACACATCGCTCTGGTGTCCTGAAGGGTCTCTTCCACACTAGCCATTTGTTCTCAGTAGTCACACCATCACGACAAAGATTGAGAGATGTCTGCTCGCTGGTCTCCGACACAAACACTCACAGACAAACAAAGAGACGGACAGACACGCATGCGGACACATAGAAACACATAGAAATACTGAGACACAGAGATATTTTAATAAGGAATGCATGTGAAACTCTGAACTTTTTAAGATGGAGGCAGCTATTCTTCAAACTGTTTGAAATGATACTTGCTCTGGAAAAACCTCATGTGCATGTGGGGATGTCGTCGGGTTTGGGGGTGCACATGGAAAAGGGGCACACTGATTTTCGGAAGTGCACATATTTCAGGATGTGTCGGTGCATTTGAGGGTGCACATGGATTTCAGAGAGCTGATGAATTTGGGGGTACACACTGATTTTGGGTTCGCATGTGCATTTGAGGGTGCACATGGATTTCACAGTGTTGATGAATTTGAGGTACACAGTGAATTTGGGTTCGCATGTGTGTTTCAGGGTGCACATGGATTTGTGTTTGCACACAGATTTGGGTGTTTCGGCGGATTTGGGGATGCACACTGTTTTGGGGAGTCCGTCGATTTGGGGGTGTGATGATTCAGAAGGTTGTTTCATTTACAGATATTTTAATAACAAATACACTTTGAACTTTGATTTTGCTATTTGATTTAAGCAGCTATTCTGTGTATTGTTTGAAGCGAGTCTTGCTCTGGGATAATCTAATGTGCATGTGGGGGTGTCGTGGGGATGGAGTGCGAACAAATCTGTGCATGTAGTTGGATTTCAGGGTGTTGGCAGGTTCTGGGTGAGCACGGAACTGAGGGTGCAGACTGATTTGAAGATTGCGCTGATTTAGGGGTGTTTTGGCGAATATGGGGGTGCAGAGGTATTTATGGATGAGCGCAGAAATAGGGTCTGTCAGCGAATATGGGGGTGTCAGTGGATCTGGGGGCACCTACTGAGGTGAAGATGGTTTTGTGGAGGTGCGCAGATTGGAAATGTTATCGGATTTGGGGTTGCACACGGATTTTGGGATTTGGTAGACATGGATGTGTTCATGGATTTCGGGTGCGCGCATATTTCACGGTTTCAGGATGTGGCGGTGCGGTGAATCAAAAAGTTGGTTCATTTATAGGTAATTTAAAGGATAGATGCAATTTGAAAGTTGAAATTTGTTCTTGCTAAATTATTAAGGTGGACCTGCTTGAAATGATGCTTGCTCTGCTATAATCTGATGTGTATGTCAGGATGTCAGCGGGTTTACGTTGTACATGGAATTGGGGTGCACACTGATTCAGTGGATACAGGTTTGGGATTGTGCGCTGATTTAAGGGGACGACAACGAATATGCGGGTGAATACGCATGTGGACGTGTATTTCGTTTTTGAACGTTGTTCTTGCTATTTTTAAAGTGGAGACAGCAGTTTTGTGAAGCGTTTGAGTTGCTTCCTGCCCTGGGATAGACTCATGTGTAGGTGTACCACGGATTTGGGGATGTGCGAGTATTTCGGAGTCTGTCAGCAAAACTGTGAGTGCCCATGGATTTTGGGGTGTCAGTTGCTTCTGGGGTGCACACTGATTTGAAAGTTGAATGAGGGTTCGCCGGTGAGCAGAGATTTTTGGGTGTAGACAGATTTTCAGATATATGGAGAGTTGGGTGTGTTGGCGGATGCGGGGGGGAGGTGAATACTGACTTTGAGGAGATGTTGGATTTGGAGGTTTGTCGAATCTCCAGGTTGTTTCGTTATAGATAAACGCGATATGAACTTCGACCTCTCGACTTGTTTTTTAAATGGAAGCAGACATTCTGTGAGCTATTTGATATGATGCTTGCGCTGGGATGATCTAATGTGCATGTGGGAGAATCAGCGGGTTCGGGTGCACAACGGATTTTGGGGTGCAGACGGATTCGAGAATATACGCTCATTTAGGAGTGTTTTGGCAAATATGAGCGGAGTGCACAGGGATTTGGGAATGTGGACAGGAATGGGTGTTTGCCAGCTAATATTAGGGTGCATGCGGATTGAGGGCATACATGAACTTAGATGTACACGTATTTCGGGGCGCACACCAATTCTTGTGTCAGTGCGAATTTGAGTATGTGCAGAGATTTGGGAATGTTGGCGGATTTCAGGGTGCATACGGATTTTGGGGGTTCGGTGGTTTTGGAGCATACATTCGGGGTGTGAATGTAGTTGAAGGGTTCTGAGGATTTGGAGGTGTGACGACTATCAGACTTTTTTAATTTAAAAATAATTTAATAATAAATGCATTTTGAACGTTGCACTTGGTTCTTGCTATTTTCTAATGTGTTGGCTGCCGTTTTGTAAACTGTTTGAAATAATTTTGCTCTGAGGTGATCTAATATGCAAGTGTGTCTGCTGATTTGGAGCTTTGACGAATCTCAAGTTTGTTTCATTTGTACATAGATTAATAATGAATGCAATTTGAATGTTGACCTCTGTTCTTGATTTTTATGGTTCAGGCAGCCATTTTGTGAAGTGTTTGAAACGAGAGGTCGAGAGCATGTGCAGTTTATGGAGACAGGTGGGAAGGGACTGAACCGAGGGGATAAATTGAACTGGATGTCTATGGATACGTGTAGAGTCAGGCCGGGTCAGACAGAAACAATGGGTTGATCCACACAGAGACACAGAAACACGCTACACATAACTGCACTTCCTTATCCGCCTCCCCAGCGCTCCGCCGTGTTCTTTAACACATACGTGGTGATATGATTAAAACAGACTCAGCCCCCTACTGGACTGCAGAGCTTCACGGCCATGTATTAGGGTTAAGGGTGGGTCCTGGACGAGCACCGAAATGTTCTGACTGCGATTAAGTCACTGAAGTTGTTGGAGGGTTTTGTGGATATGAAAATGTTTATTCACTATCACAAGCAAATCTTTTCTTGGCTACCGCCTGGTTAGACTCCCCCAAACACAAACTACTGTATTACAGAAGTTTATACTCTCGAGCAGAATGGTAACAGTAGGTGATTCAATACACTTTCACAAACTGCAATGACGTAATTTACTTCAATATTCCGTGTCTCTTAATGGCTCCATTGGAGTACATTCATACAGTGAAGCACTTTTCATTGATGAGAAACAACTGAAGGTTCCGTGACCTTTGGGACAAATTAATTCACACAAACAGTCCAAACATTGCTCTAGTTAATTATTTAATCGCAATCTGTCACTTGGGGGTTTGCACCTGCCTGACGTAATGGTTTGTAAATAATTTTAAAACAGTTATTTTTAAATCTGTTGAAATCTGTCCCTGTGGAGTCGCTGAAGGGTATTAAAACCCCAGGCATGTGCTGCATCAACATTTCATTCCGAGAGATCGCCTGTAGCACAGTGGGGACAGATCACTGGACAGAGAAAATGCCTGCAATGTTAGAGAAGTACCAGAGTGTGGAGAAAATATTGTACGTGTTCATTGCCGTCATTGGAGTTCCTGGTGAGTGAGCAGAGCAATTCATGTTTGGTATTTCTGTGTGTTAACCATATAAATCTGTTTATGATCATTTGACAAGCTTCCCACTTGATGATCATTGTCCAGCTAACCGTCAGAGATATCGATCCTGTCAGTTCAACACTCTGAATTGTCATATTGAACTCACGGGATCGACTCGAACGTTGTTCTTGCCTTCAATGACACCTTGTCCGGAGTTGTCCCGGTCTGGGGACAGGCAGCTCTCCCGCAAGCTGTGACTGGGATGGGTTTACATTGTGAAGTTCACTGTTTCTGAGTTATTGATCAGAGAGAACCCCTGGTCCTGTGTTTCATGTCTCCCTGTGGAGTCTGTCACAGTCGGATCCCACTGCCTGTCAGTCAATAATTGGGTCTGTTCATCTGAACCAGTGTCCACAGATCTGCTGACAAGAGTTATCGAATTGAACTGCGCTGCGGAATTAATCTATTAACGGAGCCACTCAGTCTCAGGTTTCTAAGTTGTTCCTGCTTTCCCTCTGAGACGCGTCGTAAACTGGGGCACCGCTTCGTCCTGAAGAACAGTCTCGACACAACACCAAAGTTTGTTCAATTCCATGTATGCTGCCTGACTTACTGAGCCCTCCAGTATTTAGTTTGTGTTGCTCCCCTCTGTCTCCCTTCTCGGCCCCATCAGATGCTGAGTTTCCAGGGGCCTCGTCAGTCACTGTTAAATCAGTGGAACCGGTCACATCAGCGACTGGAGTCGGGATCAGCATCGATCACTGTTGTTCACGCAGATCAATTTTATCGCTGACGATTGTCCACACATTGTCTTATCTCCACACTGAAGAAGGCAGGTCAGAGACAGTGTGACCCGTGTCTGATGTTAGATTAGCAGCCGGTCACAGACTCCAGCACTCCTGATCTTTAGCTGAAACCCTATTCCTTAAGGAACGTATTCAGTAATGCCCAGTGTCTGTTATCTCTCTCCCCCTCCCTCTCTATCTCCATCCCCCGTCCACCTCCCCTGTCCCCCTCTCCATCCCAATCTTCCCCCTCCCCCACACACAGTGAATTTAGTGGCGATTGTGATCCTGTCCCGGGGAAAGTGCGGCCTCTCTACCTGCACCACTCGCTACCTGGTGGCCATGGCAGCGGCCGATCTACTGACCATTGTCACCGAGGTCATTTTGTCTCAAATCAATGAGTATTACTTCCCGTTGAATTTCCTGGACATCATCCCTGTGTGCAGTGTTACCGATGTACTGATGTCCACAGCCACAGACTGTTCTGTCTGGTTCACCGTGACTTTCACCTTTGATCGGTTTGTCGCCATTTGCTGCCAGAAGCTGAAAACAAAATATTGCACCGGGAAAACTGCGGCTGTGGTTCTGACAACAACCGGCGTACTGTTCTGTCTGAAAAACGTTCCCCGATACTTCACGCGGGAACCCCAGGTGGTCATCGACAATGTACCGTGGTTCTGTAAAATCAAGGACAATTATTTCACTGACCCCGGGTGGACAGGATATGACTGTCTCGATACGGTTTTAACTCCGTTCCTCCCTTTCGCTGTGATCCTGCTGCTCAACGCTCTGACAGTCAGACACATTTTAGTGGCCAGTCGGGTCCGTAAGGGGCTGAAGGGTCAGAGCAAGGGGGAGAACTGCAGTGACCCGGAGATGGAGAGCAGGAGGAGGTCTGTGGTTTTACTCTTCACCCTCTCCGGCAGCTTCATCCTCCTGTGGATGACAATTGTTGTAAATGTCATATATTATCAAGTCTCAGGGAAAGGATTCGATTTCAATGATTCTGAATGGATCTTTCACTACTTCGGGGTTTTGCTGAGTGATTTCAGCTGCTGCACAAACACGTTTATTTACGCGGTGACTCAGTCAAAATTCAGGGAGCAGATAATTAAGGCGGTGAAATATCCGGTCACCTCGGTGCTTCATTTTATTAATAAAGACGCGTCCTGTGCACAAGCCGGAGGCGGCCGCGGGGTCTCCAGTCCGGACTCCGGCTCCTCACATTCACTGCCTGATCTCCCAGTTGTTATTCCGAGGCCGACTGTCCCATCGACATGAAGGACTGGGTTATTAGGATAGTGTGTTTCGGGGGCGGGGCAAAGCACCGTCCTGAACTCGCCAGATGTCAGTCAACGAACTATACGGAAATGCCAGCAACCCATTGGTCTGTGGGTATGTCCATCTATCCCCATTCCCGCCCAGTAACCTCACAGACCGACTTTCCCACAAGACAGTGGGAGTTCTAGTCTAACGCTGGTTGGCTAATCCAATGTCAAACACATCAGTTTCCTCCTTCCCCTTGAATGATTGGCTAAAGTGAATAAATTGGGCGGGCTTTGGATTAATAGCGGTTGACGCTCCAATTTAATGCACGTTCCCACCACTAACTGGACTGGAATGTGCTGTAGAGAATTGGGAAATAAAACCCTCGCTGCTTCTTTTTCTTTTCCTAATGAAAGCTAAATTACCCACAAAAATCCTATCCATTGTACCAAACGGAACCTAATACAATGAATCAAATTAAACTCATTCTCACAACAGAAATGAAAGATATCCACCCCCAACTATTGTAATGAAATCTGCATTTGCTTTCTATCTACCTGATCAGCTTCACCATGAAATAGTGTGTGTTCAAATGCTTCATAACGACAAAATCTACGCAACCCAGTATCAAGTTTTCCAACATGACAAAAGGAATAAATCATTATATTATGGCCAATTCAGGTCGTTTCAATATAATTCACTCCCTTCTTGTTTGTACCCACTTGTCCCATGAACCCAACACTGTTCGGTATCTATAAAGCTTTCTCCCCTTGTACCCAGTATCAGACTAGGTTTCCCATAAACCCCTCATTCTTAAACCTGCGAACCCTGAAACAGGTTCGGACTTGCAAAGTGGACGCTCTTTATCCACAGTTGAACATGGCCTGTACGTTGTTTCATTATCGTTACCTTTAATTCGGCACAAAAATAAACAGCTGCACCATCATTCCCAGTTAAATTCTCTTTTGATTACTCTGCAACAATGGTTGAAATATATAAATAATTTTCTTTAATATATTGATGAACCAGCAGATCCTCAGACGTAACAGAGTCCTTGTACTTTATTAAAATGTGAGACCTAAAATCAACTAGTCACAGGCAGAACAAAGTGGGGTTTCAGAGAACGTGACAGTGCGCCATATTGCATAATCCAACAATCCCATCTTCCCAGCCTGATAGGATCCCAGCAAACTAAACCTAAAAAAACACTTTTCGTATGATGTTCCCAATAGTCCTCTAACACAACTTTAACAGGAAGATCATTTCTCTGCCTCCTCAAATTAATCCAGTATTAGGTTAAATTAGATTAGATTATGAGGACATGCAGTCCTCTTTTATTCTCATTTAGTAATGCATGCACTAAGAAATGATACAATGTTCCTCCAGAATGATATCACAGAAACACAAGACAAACCAAGACCAATAAAACTGGCAAAAACCACATAACTATAACATATAGTTACAACAGTGCAAAGCAATACCGTAATTTGATGAAGAACAGACCATGGGCACGGTAAAAAAGAAGTCTCAAAGTCTCTGGAAAGTCCCATCATCTCACGGAAACGGTAGAAGGGAGAAACTCTCCCTGCCATGAGCTTCCAGCACGGCAAACTTGCCGATGCAGCACCCTGGAAGCACCCGACCACAACCGACTCTTGAGTCCGTCCGAAAACTTCTACCCTCCGACCAGCCCTCCGACACTGAGCACCGAGCACCATCTCTGCCGAGTGCTTCGACCCCGGCCCCGGTGACAGGCAAAAGGCAAAGCCGAGGATTTGGGGCCTTCCCCTCCGGAGATTCTCGATCGCTCAGTAGCAGCGGCAGAGAAGCAGGCATTTCAGAAGTTTTTTTCCAGATGTTCCTCCGGGCTTCTCACGTCCGTCTCCGTCAAATCAGGATTGTGCGCGGCGCCTATTTAGCAAATACGATATCATTTCGGAGCGGCCGCGCCCCCTCAGTAAGTTAGCATAACTGCAATATCCGCAATTCTAAGGGGAGTTGTCCCATTTGAGCCAGTAAATCCGAAACAGGAGACGACCTTACTGCGCCACCATACAAACTTAAAGCCTGTGCTTCTGTCACATCCAAGTATTTCACAGGAGAAAGTGAAGTTGATCCATAAGCCACACAGCCAGAATAAAGAGCAGGTCTAATGAAACCAATGTGATGGCCTGGTTCATATTTTCACTGTTATACTGTATGTATTTCATTCAGCAGTTCGCTAAGAGCAGTCCGTTCTGCTTTCAGCCTGTCTGGGTTATTGTTGAAGATAAGGGGTGATGAGGAATGTGTGGCATCCAATCAGGATGGTGAACTTTGGGGAGGTTTTCCTTTCTGCTGGGGGACGCTAAGGTTGGGCCTGGGGCTTTGTTCGGGGGGAGATGGAGAAAGGAGACGCTGGACAGAACAGGTCGCAGGGTCCGACCCAGTGTGGGACCGGGATTCGACCAATCCAGGGGCCGAGATCGATTTAGAATCAGTGAATATGGTGAAACTTTGAGCTCCAACTTGTGCACATTTCTAATTGTTTTTCTTTACTAACTCTTTAGTTAAGTTCAGATTCATAAATATACTTCTTTTAATCGTATGCAGGGTAGTCTCCGTCATTTCGTGGCACTAATTTGTAACAGGGTAGCAAATTGCACACATCCACACAAACCGGGGTCTGGGACGGGAAAGCCGTCTCGGTCTCGCGAGTCTGGCGGTATTTATTCTAGTCCAGTGTCTTCCCCGGACCTTCGCAGCCGACGAAACCAGAGTGTTTCATCGTCGGGGTCTCGTCCGGGATCGATTTCGTTGGATGTTGTGTGATTACCCTGAGCATTGATCCAGTGGGTTGTGTGTTTAAGTCTGTGCTAAACTACTGTCCGGTAAAGTGATTACGGTGTGAGGCTATGGTGTTGCAGGGGTTGATCAGTGGTGCGAATCCACAGGGTTACCGGTAACGAATACGTGAGTATTGACTGGGGTAAACATTCGTATCCCGGACGAGTTGTTAATTCGAACTTTAAACACAGTTAAAGCAGCAGAGCCTCGCTATCAAAAGCCGGGAATGTTCTCAGGAGCGAGGCCCACACTCGAGGGGGAAGAGGAGTATCGGACTCGGGCAGAGCGGACCGCTCAGAGGCTGGGTGAGTGGCAGTGCCGTGATGACGTAGAAAGACAGCGATTGGTTGAAAGTCTGAGGGGGCCGGCTGCTGACGTAATGAGATCAGGAAACACACTGAGCCCGTTAGCCACTTCTACGCGCTATAGAAAATGTGTTTGGCACATCGGGAAGCCCGATGGAACTTAGGAACTGAACAGGTACTTTGGATCCGTCTTTACTAGGGAAGACACAAATAATCTCCCAGATATAATAGTGGCCAAAGGACCTAGGGTAACGGATGAACTGAACGAAATTTATATTAGGCAGGAAATGGTGTTGGATAGCCTGTTGGGTCTGAAGGCTGGTAAGTCCCCGGGACCTGATGGTCTGCATCGCAGGGTACATAAGGAGGTGGCTTTAGAAATCGTGGATGCATTGGTAATCATTTTCCAATGTTCTATAGATTCAGGATCAGTTCCTGTGGATTGGAGGGTGGCTAATGTTGTCCCTCTCTTCAAGAACGGAGGAAGAGGGAAAACAGGGAATTATAGACCGGTTAGCCTGACGTCGGTGGTGGGAAAGATGCTGGAGTCAATTATAAAAGATGAAATTACGACACATCTGGATAGCAGTAACAGGATCGGTCCGAGTCAACATGGATTTACGAAGGGGAAATCGTGCTTGAATAATCTTCTGGAAATTTGAGGATGTAAATGAAAATGTACAAGGGACAGCGAGTGGATGTAGTGTTCCTGGACTTTCAGAAAGCCTTTGATAAAGTCCCACATAGCAGATTAGTGGGCAAAATTGGGGCACATGGTATTGGGGGCAGAGTACTGACATGGATTAAAAATTGGCTGACTGACAGAAAACAAAGAGTAGCGATTAGTGGGTCCCTTTCGGAATAGCAGGTGGTGACCAATGGGGTACCGCAGGGTTCAGTGCTGGGACCGCAGCTGTTTACAATATATATTAATGATTTAGATGAGGAAATTAAAAGTAACATTAGCAAATTTGCCGATGACACAAAGCTGGGTGGCAGTGTGAATTGTGAGGAGGATGTTATTAGAATGCAGGGTGACTTGGACAGGCTGGGCGAGTGGGCAGATGCAGTTTAATGTGGATAAATGTGAGGTTATCCACTCTGGTGGTAAGACCGGGAAGGAAGGTCAAGTTAGGAAAGGGGGAAGTACAACGATATCCAGGTGTTCTTGTACATCAGTGACTGATAGCAAGCATACAAGTACAGCAGGCAGTGAAGAAAGCTAATGGCATGCTAGCTTTCATAACAAGGGGAATTGAGTATAAGAGCAAAGAGGTCCTTCTGCAGCTGTACAGGGCCCTGGTGAGACCACACCTGGAGTACTGTGTGCAGTGTTGGTCTCCAAATTTGAGGAAGGACATTCTTGCTATTGAGGGAGTGCAGCGTAGGTTCACAAGGTTAATTCCCGGGATGGCTGGACTGTCTATGTCGAAAGATTGGAGCGACTGGGCTTGTTTACTCTGGAATTTAGAAGGCTGAGAGAGTATCTTATTGAAACATACAAGATTATTAAGGGATTGGACACGCTGGAGGCAGGAAGCATGTTCCCGCTGATGGGTGAGTCCAGAACCAGAGGCCACAGTTTAAGAATTAGGGGTAGGCCATTTGGAACAGAGTTCAGGAAAAACTTTTTCACCCAGAGAGTGGTGGATGTATGGAATGCTCTGCCCCAGAAGGCTGTGGAGGCCAAGTCTCTGGATGCCTTCAAGAAAGAGATTGATAGAGCTTTTAAAGATAGCGGAATCAAAGGTCATGGGGATAAGGGAGGAACTGGATACTGATTGTGGATGATCTGCCACGATCACAGTGAATAGTGGTGCTGGCTCGAAGGGCCGAATGGCCTACTACTGCACCTATTGTCTATTGTCTATTGACACAGGCTCCGAGGTCACTTTGCTGTATTTGACGCATTTACGATTGACGCCACTCAGTGCACTAGAAATCTGGGGTCTTAGTGAGGGATGATTATTTGTCACTGAAGCTGGATTTCTCGGAGACAGATGTGGGAGCGGCTCAGGTCCTTGACACATTACCGCAGGTTTGTACGGACCTGTTGAGAAGGGCGGATTTTAATTCCTGTGGGAACAAATACTCCTATTGTGAGAAGAGATCCTGCACGGAGAGAGCCTGAGAGAGCTTTCAGGAAACATTGTCAATTCACCGGGGGTTTCGAACTGCGTGGCCGCTCTGGGTCAGATAATAAGCTCAGACGGGAGACTGTGATTTATCCGGTCAAAACCAATCGTGTTACGGCCTGGGTAAGTAGCGAGACTGATGGGAATCACCAAATTTCCCAGAATGCCTGAGGCCGAGGCCCTCTTGGTGGATGCTCCGGAAGACCACGAAGAAAAGTCAGGCTGACCTGCTGGGGTGCTGGTGAGACCTGAACTGCAGAAGGCCTCGGTTGTACAGGTGAACAGGGTGGCAGTGACTGTCAGGGCACAATGAAGAGGGAGGTCACCTTCAAGCGGGGGAAGCCCCTGGCGTACCTCTTCTCGGTGACGGTAATGTCTACTGTCCCTGTGAGACAAGCCGGGGGAAACTCTGTTCGAGAAAGGTAAAAGTGACTGCTGAGCCATTCACCTTTGGGAATCCCCGGTACCTGTGGGTTGGAAATGGAAGCTGATACAGAAGATGTTGAAGCTGGAAGGTGTTTTTTTTTACTGGTGTGTTCGATGTGGGTTGTTCCACGAACACTCTCCACACTCTCCGGGTGACCCAGATCACCCCCTTGAGATAAACGTCGCGGCGACTGGCCCCCGCAGAGGTGGAAGACATTCGGCAGCATTTGTGAAATCTGAAGGAAGCTCGGATCATCTGTAACCCTCAGGATCGGGAAGTTCGCGTTCGTCTAGGGGAAAACAGCTTCCGACCCCGCCGAAGTGAGAAATCACGTTTGTGTGGATGCCGTGTAATGTACCGCCCAGTCACAAACCCCCAACGCAAAATATCAGACAGTGCACCCTATGCAATTACATGACTGTACTTTATGAATCTTAATCTGAATATAGGGTTAGTAATGAAAGTCAAAGAGAGCCCGCTTAAAGGAAAAGTCAGAAGTACACGTCGCAGCTCACTCAGTCCCCATTCTTCCACCATCGCTGACCGTCGGGCTCTCAGATCGCAGTCCACCCCGTCCGGTGATCTACCAGCTCTCTCCACACGCGTCTTCCCTCTTCGTCTCTCCTCGACCAAAAAAAGAAACGGGAAAAATCTCCGTCCAGATTCACAAGAAAGAGCAACAATCTCCTGATTGGCTAACATGCATACCAGAGTCCTGTTATCTCCAGCCGTAACCCAAACATTGCTGCTACGGAGAAACCATTACCTCAACAGTGAACAGACACAGAGCAGCCATTTCATTCGCCTTAGCAGTGAAACATTACAGAGAAGACATCACATTAGCAGTGAATTCTTACAGCGCGATACACTCTCCCCCCACCGAATTTATTCCTGTCCTCATGACGTTGAAATAATTCGCCAACCCTTCCTGCAAAACACAAAGCCCAAGCCAGGTGCAGAAGGCAGTGACATAGCTCCTTAAACGGTAGAGATCACGCCCTGTTCCCCTGACGCAACATTGGCCAACCTATCCGGTGGTCTCCTAATTCTCTGAGACATCCGTACCACCTCACCTGACCCTTCAGGCTCAGACACGACTGGTGATACTTCTGGTCCACCTGGTGAGTCCTCCCTCGACCTGTCTATCACTCGTGTCCCTCTGCAGCTCGGAGCCCACTGTCACGTGTCCAGGCCCCGCTTCCTCTCCTTCAGGATCCCGCTGTAACCCAGGCTGCCCACAGATAGCAACCTCTCCCCGCCGCCCCTCACCCCACTTAACCTGACCCAGTGGGAACAGGGCCAGGAGTCTCTGCCTGAATGAATGGGGAGTTCGCGATAGGCAGCATATGCCACACATTCAGATCCTCATCCCTCGAATCAGTATCCCTCTCATGAGTGCCCTCCCCGCCCCCCAGCCTCTCCCGCTGTGGGCCCTGCAGTCGCCCCGCGTTTTCGCAGAGTCCTCTTACTAGGTGTAAGCTCCAAGTCGGGCTCTGGGTCAACCCGCACCTCTTGTCCCAGGGGCAGCAGGTGGTTCCGATGGAGAATCTTGACGGGCCCCTTCCCCTCCTCTGGTCTCACCCGGAAAACTGGTAGGTTTGGCATCTGACTCTCCACCACATAGGCTGTGGCCGCCCAGCGGTCAGCTAACTTGTGCTTATGAAGACTCTGACTGCCGGCAGGAGTTGGGAGAACCTCACTTTTTGATCATACCTCCTCTTATTTCCTCAATACTGCTTGGCAGCCGCGACCCCGGCTAATTCATAAGCCCTTTTCAGCTCTCTGCTATAATCAGACACATACTTCAGAAAAGTCTTCGGTGATAAGTCATCCTCGTCAGTCCCAAAACAAAGGTCAATGAGCAACCTCGCCTCAGGCCCAAACATCAGATAATATGGCGAGTACCCAGTAACTTCATTTCGTGTACAGTTGTAACAGTGAACCAGATCTCAATATGTTGACTCCACCTGCTCTTCTTGCTGACCTCCATGGTCCCGAGTACGTCTAGCAAGGTCCTATTAAACCCCTCAGGCTGGGGATCGCCCTGCGCGTGATAGAGCGCGGTCCTCGACTTCTCAACTCCAAGCATGCCCAGTAACTCATAGATGAGTCTGCTCTCGAAGTCCCGTCCCTGGTCACTATGTATCTGCCTGGGAAGGCCATAATGAACGAAATACTTCTCCCATAACACTTTTGGCACCGTAGTCGCCCTCTGGTCCTTGGTAGGAAAAGTCTGAGCATATCTGGTGTGGTGGTCAGTGATGACTAAGACATTCGCCGTGTTGCTGGCATCGGGTTCTATGGACAGGAGATCCACACACCAGGTCCAGGGGCCCTGCACTCTGTAAGTGGGACAAAGGAGCTGCTCGCGTAGGCAGTGTTTTCCGGCGTATGCAGCGAATGCACGACTTGCAGTATTCTTCAACCTCTGACTTCATTCGGGGCCAGTAAAACCGGTCTCTGAGCAATCCATAGGTCTTCTTCACCCCCAAATGTCCATAATCATCATGAAGTGACTTCAACCTAATCCTCCGATACTTCTCGGGCAGAACCAGCTGGCAACGCCGGGGTCGGTCTGGGGCTGACGTGACCCGGTATAAGATCTGGTTGTTCAACTCCAATCGAGGCCATTCTTTCAATAATGGAGGCACCAAAGCGTCGTTCGTCTTCTCCGCCGGAGCCGTGTCTCCTTTTTCGACGCGGACCAAATAGTGCCACTGCCCAGGTCATCTCTCTGAGCAGCTGCCACTTCCCCAGAACTCAATTCCGGCAGCTGGTTTGTCTGCTGAGCAGTCAGGTTGCAGTAAACTGGGGGTATGGCGTCATCGGAAGCCCCCAATTGATCCGCTGCTCGATCCTGCCTCTCCTTTTCCTCTGCCTTTATTGTGATGACAAACTGTCACATGGCCGTCACCCCAGGGGCAGGAACGCTCTCCCACTCCTCGACCCTGTCCAGTCCCTCATGTACCTGTCGGGACAAAGCATCCGTAACAATGTTCCGGCACCCCGGCCAGTGCTTCAGGCTGAAATCACAGGCAGACAACGCTGCCAACCACCGATGGTCTGTCTTTCTTTTTAAATCTTTTTATTGAGTAAGTATACAAAAAAGGTAAGCCATATAAACATTAATACAATGTTAAAGTATAATAAAATTCCAAAAGATAACAATACCAAAAAGAAAATACTACAAACAATGTAATTTAAGCATAAGAAACCAAGATAACATAATAGTATACTAGATTTTATATATATCAATGGAAAAAAAAAGAAAAAAAAACCCCAAAAAAAAACCCACCGTGCAACTAACTAAAAGCAAAGCAAAGCAATGGGCTAACTTGAAACCAAACAGAGTTAAACTTAAAATCACGTCCTCAATCCCGACCTCCATTAAAACAGTGAAGAAAAAACAAGAAGGGTAAATATTACATTAAATGAAAATATCGAATAAAAGGTCCCCAAATCTGTTCAAATTTAAATGAAGAATCATAAAGGTTACTTCTAATTTTCTCCAGATTCAAACATAAAATCGTCTGAGAAAACCAAAAAAAGGTAGTTGGAGCATTAAGCTCTTTCCAATGTTGTAAAATACATCTTTTCGCCATTAAAGTAAGAAATGCAATCATTCTACGGGCTGAAGGGGAAAGATTACTAGAAATTTTAGGTAGTCCAAAGATAGCAGTAATAGGGTGAGGAGAGATATCTATATTTAATACCTTAGAAATAATATTGAAAATATCTCTCCAAAAAGTTTCCAAAGTAGGGCAAGACCAAAACATATGAGTTAAAGAGGCTATCTGCCCCGAACATCTATCACAGAAAGGATTAATATGCGAGTAAAAACGCGCTAACTTATCTTTGGACATATGTGCTCTATGAACCACTTTAAATTGAATTAGGGAATGTTTAGCACAAATAGAGGAAGTATTAACTAATTGTAAAATCTGCCCCCAATCATCCACAGAAATGGTAAGCCCCAATTCCTGTTCCCAATCTACCCTAATCTTATCAAATGGAGCTTTCCTAAGTTTCATAATAATATTATAAATCATAGCCGATGCACCTTTCTGACATGGATTAAGGTTAATTATCGAATCTAAAATATATATAGGAGGAAGCATTGGAAAGGAAGAAAGTATAGTACTTAGGAAATTTCTAACTTGTAAATATCTAAAAAAATGTATTCTTGATAAGTTATATTTATTAGATAATTGTTCAAAAGACATAAGGGAACCATCTAAAAATAAATCCAAAAACCGTAAAATACCCTTAGTCTTCCAAGTTTGAAAAGCGCGATCCGTAAAAGAGGGAGGAAAAAATATGTTACCTAAAATAGGAATCGCTAACCCGAATTGATTAAGATCAAAAAATTTTCTGAATTGAAACCAAATGCGCAAAGCATATTTAACTATCGGGTTAGAGACCTGCTTAAGACGTTTCGAATCAAAAGGAAGAGAGGAACCTAAAATAGAACCAAGTGTATAACCCTGAACAGATTGTAATTCCAATGCTACCCATTTAGGAATAGATAGTATGTCCCGGTCAAGTAACCAAAATTTCATATGTCGAATATTAATAGCCCAATAATAAAATCTAAAGTTAGGTAATGCTAAACCTCCATCTCTCTTAGCTTTCTGTAAATGTATTTTACCCAGTCTCGGATTCTTATTCTGCCAAATAAATGAAGAAATTTTAGAGTCAACTTTATCAAAAAAAGATTTAGGAACGAAAATTGGTAATGCCTGAAACACATATAAAAATTTTGGCAAAAAAAACATCTTAACTGCATTAATACGACCAATCAAAGTTAAATATAAGGGAAACCATTTAGATGAAAGTTGAGTAATATGGTCTATTAATGGTAAAAAGTTAGTCTTAAATAAATCTTTATGTTTACAAGTAATTTTAATCCCAAGATATGAAAAGTAATTATTAATCAATTTAAATGGAAATTTATAATATAAGGGAAGATGTTTATTAATCGGAAAAAGTTCACTCTTACTAAGATTTAATTTATAACCTGAGAAAAGACCAAATTGTGCTAATAACTCTAAAACAGCAGGAATGGATCTCTCAGGATTAGAAATATATAAAAGTAAATCATCAGCATAGAGTGATAATTTATGGGACTTTAATCCCCGAGTTATCCCAGTAATATTTGAAGATTCTCGAATAGCAATTACAAGAGGTTCTAATGCAATATCAAATAATAGGGGACTAAGAGGACAGCCTTGTCGAGTACCACGAAAGAGAGGAAAAAAAGGTGAGTTTAAGGAGTTAGTACGAACCGAGGCTACAGGGGAGTGATATAACAGTTTAATCCAGGATATAAATTTCAAGCTAAAATTAAACATTTCAAGCACCTTAAATAAATAAGGCCATTCTACTCTATCAAAAGCTTTCTCGGCATCTAAAGAAATAACACACTCAGGAACATTTTGTGAGGGAGTATAAACGATATTTAACAATGTACGAATATTATAAAAAGAGTAACGACCTTTAATAAAACCCGTTTGGTCTTCCGAAATAATAGAAGGAAGTACTTTTTCTAGTCTATTTGCTAATAACTTAGAAAAAACTTTAGAATCAACATTTAATAAAGATATTGGTCTATAAGATGCACATTGAGCAGGGTCTTTATCCTTCTTTAGTATTAAAGAAATTGATGCTCTATTAAAAGATTCCGGAAGTTTACCAAGTTTCAAAGAAGCCTCAAAAACCTTATAGAGCCAAGGAATCAATAAAGAAGCAAAACATTTATAAAATTCAACGGTAAACCCATCAGGGCCAGGAGCTTTCCCCAGATTCATAGAAAAAATAACATTCTTAATCTCATCCATTGTAATGGAAGTATCTAATAAAGAAGACATATCCTGTGAAATCTGAGGGAAGTCTAACTTATCTAAAAAATCATTCATATATTTAGAATCTCGAGGAGACTCTGATTGATATAAAGAAGAATAAAAATCACAAAAGGTTTGATTAATCCCCACATGATCCAATATCAATCGATCATTTTGGTTATAAATCTGATTGATTTGAGATTTAACATAATTAGATTTCAATTGATTAGCCAGCAGCTTGCCAATTTTATCACTGTGAACATAAAAATCACTTCTTGTTTTCTTTAATTGGTTTACAATCGAGGACGAGAGTAGTAAACTGTGTTCCATTTGAAGTTCAGTTCTTTGTTTGTATAGCTCCTCAGAAGGAGCCATAACATATTTCTTATCAATTTCTTTAATCTTGTCCACAATTGCCATCTCCTCCTGCTTCTGTTTCTTCCTCAAAGCAATGGAATACGAAATAATCTGACCCCGAATATAGGCTTTAAAAGTGTCCCAAAGAGTGTTAACCGAAATATCTTCTGTATGGTTAATTGTAAAAAAAAGCTCAATCTGTTCATTCATAAAATTAACAAAGTCCGAGTCCTGAAGCAACAGCGAATTAAAACGCCATTGTCTATTGTTTGGTATATTGGCCATAATTTTAATAGAAAGCTTAAGTGGAGCATGATCCGAAATGGTTATAGAATCATAATCACATTTAATCACTGAAGGAATGAGACGAGAATCAATGAAAAAATAATCAATTCTTGAATAGGAATGATGAACATGTGAAAAGAAGGAAAAATCTTTTTCCTGAGGATGCAGAAAACGCCAAATGTCCGTCGACCCAGAATCAGAAAGGAAAAAATTAATCAAATTTGCAGATTTATTAGGTAAAGTCCGTAAAGGAGCCGAACGGTCCAAAGCTGGAGATAAACAGGTATTAAGATCTCCGCCCCAAATCAATGAAAACTCATTCAAATTCGGAAACTGATCAAACAATGATTTATAAAATTCCGGACAATCCATATTAGGAGCATAAACATTAACCAAAACTACTTTTTTATTAAATAGTAAACCACTAACCAATAAAAATCTACCATTCGGATCAGAGATAATATCCTGTTGTATAAAAGTAACTGAGGAGTCTATAAAAATAGAGACGCCTCGAATCTTAGCATTGGAGTTCGAATGAAATTGTTGTCCCTTCCAGAATTTGAAAAAACGTAGTCTGTCCCCCCTCCGTACATGGGTCTCTTGTAAAAATAAAATTTGTGCTTTAAGTCTCCGGAACACTTTAAAAACTTTTTTCCTTTTAATAGGATGATTAAGACCATTAGTATTCCAGGAGACAAAATTAATAATAGACTCCATAAATCCTAAAGTCAACCCATAACAAGGAGGATTGACAATAGGCGCGACCCACAAACCCGGAGAGGAAACAGAACATACAAAAGATACCGGGGAAAAGGACGCAACCAATACTTCAATAATGTATATAGCCCAAAGAGAAACAAACTAAAACGTGAAGCCCCTCCCACCACCCCCCACCCCAAGACCCCAAGGCGAAATCTAAAGCAGACCCGCCAGAAAGAAGCAAGCGCTAAAACTACCCCCATGACTTCCGGTATACGCTCCCTAAAAAAAAGGTATAAATATGAAAAGGATCAGCTAATTGTAAAACAGTAAAAAAATAAGTAAAAAAAAGTTAGCTCAATTAAAATACACACAGAACAGAACAAAAGCCGGAAAGTATATATTAAAAAAAAAACCACAATAAACCTCAAACTCATGAATAGACACAGCAACAAAAAAAATAGGATTATTAACATAAAATGATTATAAAAAGCAAAACAGAATAAAATTTAAAAAAAACTACAAAATTTAAGGCCGCACAGGAAATACGTAAGATGACAAAAGGGAAGTAACCACCCAGAATCCCCTGGGAAAAGAAAGAAATGACGCAGTTAAAAAGAAAGTTTAGCAGCCATATTAAGAAATCGAAAGTAAACTTTTCTGCCCAAATAGGGCACAGAAAAGTTAAAACCAACCAATTCACAGCCTCCGATCAACGGAGAAAATTAAAAAAAGGCAATTAAGATGTTGAAGATGAAAGTTGATCCAGATAACTCTGGGCATCCGATGGAGAATCAAAAAAACGAAGGGCTCCATCTAACATGCGAATCCTTAGACGTGCAGGGTACAGCAGCGCTGGTCTTAAATCCATCTTATAGAATTCCGACATCACGGATCTGTAACGGACCCGTTGGTCCCAGATTGGTTTACTGAAATCTTCCACGAATCGGAACTTAAGATCCGAAAAATCAATGAAACCTTTAGATCGAGCGAATCGAAACAGTCTCTCCTTGTCTTGAAAGTAATGAAAACGTAAGATAACATGCCTAGGTCTATCTGACCTAGACGAGTATGATGGGATTCTGTGAACACGATCCAGTAGCGGTGGTTGGTCAGGAAATACAGTAGGGAATGCATCTTTTAAAAGTTGGGAGAAATATTTCATAGGGTTGTTAGCTTCCACGGCTTCCCTGACGCCAATCATTCGTAAATTCTGCCGTCGCATTCTAGATTCCAAGTCAGAGTTTTTAAAAGTCAAAAAGTCAAGTTTCTTCTTCATTACATTAATTGTTTCTTCGACTTTCCCCATCTTAAGCTCACTTTGTTGCGCGGATTTTTGAAGATCAGATATAGCCGACTGATGTTCCGCAATACATGTTTGCATCTTATCAATTAAATCGGCAATTTTCTGGAACTTAGTTGAGATTTCCGTATGAATCAGGTCTTTAACAAAGCCCATAATTTCTGTACGAATCATCTCCCTAACAGAGGTTGAAATTTCCCTCTGAATTAACTCCGATATCGCTTTCAAAGTCACCGGTGATTCAGTCGGAGGGAGATCCGTAGCTTTCGGTTTAACCGGAGGTTTACCATCCTTGCCGTCTTTCCCGTTCTTAGACATAGCCGATCTCAGTATCATCCAATTGTCAGAGAATTCAGTTTAATTCAAAGTATTGTAAAAATTGATGCCTTAATAGTTAATTAAAGTATAGCTGACCATAGAGAGAAAAAACTCAGAGGTAATGGAGCGAGTCAAGAACGCGACTTCACTCCATGAGCGCTACCGGAAGTCTCTACCCAAACAACACGTTTCATTGTCATTCAATATTCCTATGTACCTGTGAAAAATAAAGCTCATCGTTCTTTCACCTTCCCTGGGTACTGCATGTTTTCCGTTTTATTAGAAGTAGTTCAGAGTAGGTTTACTGGGATATTGAATGGAACAGGCAGATTGTCTTATGGGGAATGCCGGACAATCTAGTCTTGTTTCTTTTGGATTTGGAAGAGCAAGAGGAGATGGCAGAGTAAATGAGGAAATGACATTACATTCCATCACTCCGGTTACTGTATGAGGGCTATTCATTTCAAACAGATTAGACAATGTGTTTTTTTTTTCTCAGAGGGTTGTTAGTCCTTGGGACTTTCTTCCTTCAAGGATGTTCGAAGCAGTCTTTGAGTAACTTTAAGCCAAAATTAGATTCTCCACAAGCAACAGAGCCATGGAGAATGGAGAATTGAGGTCACATCTGGATCACCTTTACTGTTAATAACTGGTAGAGAAGACCCAAGTATCTCACTCCTGCTTTTCATTTGTATTTGTGCTTGCATGTTGTCAGGCAGTGGAGAACTAAGCAGGGATCAAAGTCAATTGTTGTTTATTAAACTGAAAACAATGCAGTCAGATAAAAATGCAGCTCGTCACAAAGTAATTAAAAGTTAGCAAATAGATCTGAAAACATCAGGTCAAAGCTATAAATGATAACGCAAGTTCATTCTTTGGGAAGCCTTTAAAAATGATGAACATATAATTTTATTGGGATAAACAGAGGCAAAGTGTAGTGAGACTCCTGGCGAGGAGAGGCTGATGACGGGGCAACATTGCAGTCAACAGGAGGAGTTGCCAATGTAAAAGGTGGACAGAATAGAAAAAGGTGAATACAGGACTGAAGGTGTTATATTTGAATATGTGCAGTATACAGAGGAAGGCCGATGAACTTGTAGCACAGTTATAGATTGGCAGGGATCACTGAATCATGGCTGAAAGCAGACTATAACTGGTTCTGTCCAAGGACACTCATTGCATTGAAAGGACAGGCAGCAAGGCAGAGAGGGTGGTATGGCTCTGTTGGTAAACATGGAAATTAAATCAGTAGAAAGAGGTGACAATGGCTCGGAAGGTGTTGAATCATTGTGGAGAGAGCTGAGACATTGCAAGTGTAAAAATACCCTAATGGGGGGTATGTACAGACCACCAAACAGTAGTAAGGATGTGGTCTACAAATTCCAGTGCGAAGTAGAAAATGCATGCCAAAGGGCAAAGTTACAACAGTCATGGTGGATTTCAATATGCAGGCAGATTGGGAAAATTAGGTTGCTGCTAGTTTCAAATAGGGGGAATTTGTAGAATGCCCTCGAGATGGCTCGCTGTGGCTGAGCCCACGAGAGGTATTCTGCAATGAATCCTGGAATTGATTAGAGAGCTTAAGGTAAAAAAAAAATTCCTTCCGGTAAAATATGATTGAATTCACCCTGAAATTTGAGGAGGAGAAGGTAAAATCAGATGTCTCAGTATTACAGTGGTGTAAGAGGAATTACAGAGGCATGAGAGAGGAGTTGGCCTGAACTGATTGGAAAAGAACACTGGCAGGGAGGACGGCAGAGCAGCAATGGCTGGAACCTCTGGAAGCAATTGGGAAGGCACAGGATATATACACACCAAAGAAGAAGTATTCTAAAGGTGAGCTGACACAAACCATGTCTGCCAAGAGAATTCAAAGCCGAAATAAAAGCCAAAGAGAGGGTATATAATGGAGCAGAATTTTTTTTTTTAGATTATGAGAACACTCTGTCCTCTTTTATTGTCATTTTGAAATGCACACATGAGTGAGTTGGGAAAGTTTTAAACACCAACTGATGAAGGCAACTAAAAATCATTAAAGAAGTAAAGATGGAATATGAAAGTAAACTAGCCGATAATATTCAAAAGGATACCAAAATTTCTTCAGATACATAAAGTGTAAAAGAGAACTGAGAGGAGATATCAGCCTGCTGGAGAGTTAGTAATGGAGAACAATGAGATGGCAAATGAACTGAAAAAGTATTTTGCATCATTCTTCACTTTTGAAGACACTAACAGAACGGTGGAAGTTGCTGGTGTCAAGGGTCATGAAGTGTGTAAAGTAACCATCAGTAGGGAGAAGGTTCTTGGAAAACTGAGGGTAGATGTCACCTGGATCAGGTGGTGTACGCCCCAGGGTTCTGAAAGATGTGGCTGAAGAGACTGTGGAGACATTTGTAATGATCTTTCAAAAATTGCTAGATTCTGGAATGGTTCCCGAAGATTGGAAAATTGCAAATGTCACTCCACTCTTCAAGAAGGGAGAAAGGAAGAAGAAAGGAAATTTAATAGGCCATTTAATCTGATGTCGGTCGGTGGGAGGACATTGGAGTCGATTGCTAAGGATGTGGTGTCAGGGTACTTGGAGGTAAATGATAAAATATAAGGTAGTAAACATGGTTTCCTTAAGATAAAATCTTGCCTGCCAAATTTGCTGGAATGCTTTGAAGAAATAACAAGCAGAATAGACAAGAGAGAATCGGTTAATGTGTTGACAAGGTGCCACACACAAGGCTGCTTAACAAGGTACAAGACCATGGTATTACAGAAAGATTCTAGCAGGGAAAAAGCAGAGGCTGACTGCTGGAAGGCAGAGTGGGAATCAAGGGAGCCTTTTCTGGTTGGCTGCCGGAGACGAGTGGTGTTCTACAGGAGTCTCTGTTGGGCCAATTCATTTTATGTTACATGTCAATGATTTTGGATGATAGAATTGATGGCTTTGCAGCAAAGTTTGCAGACGATACAAAGATCGGAGGTGGGGCAGGAAGTTTTGATAAAATAGAATGGCTACAGAAGGACTTAAGACAGATTAGGAGAATGAGCAGTGAAGTGGCAGATGGCATACAGTGTTGGCAAGTGTATGGTCATGCACTGTGGTTTCAGAAATAAAAGGGTTGACTAAAAGGGAAAGAGACAGAAGGAGAGACCGGTAGTGATAGGGGATTCAACAGTGAGGGGAACAGACAGGAGATTCTGTGGACGTGAACGGGACACCCGGATGGTAAGTTGCCTCCCAGGTGCCAGGGTCAGGGACGTCTCAGATCACATCCACAACACTTTGGAGAGGCAGGGGGAGCAGCCAGTTGTCTTGGTACATATTGATACCAATGACATAGGAAGGAAAAGCAATGAGGTCCTGAAAAGAGAATTTCAAGAGCTAGGTAGAAAGCTGAGAAGCAGGAACTCCTGGGTAGTAATTTTTGGATTGCTCCCTGTGCCACGTGCCAGTGATGGCAGAAACACGATGATTTGACAGATAAATACACGGCTGAGAAGCTGGTGCAGATGACCGGGCTTCAGGTTCTTCGATAGCTGGGATCTCTTCTGAGGGTTTGACATGTTCAAAAGTGACAGGTTGCACCTGCAACCGAGGGGGACCATTATTATCACGGGCAGATTTGTAGAGCTGTTGCGGAGGGTGTAAACTAACTTGGCAGAGCGGGGTGGGAATTGGAGGGAAAAGGCTCAGATTAAGATGGATGGGTAAAAAAGTGAAAACAGCATGCAGTCAGATTGTCAGGAAGGGCAGGCAGGTGTTGGGACTTAGCTGCAGCCAACAAATCATTAGGGATGCAAAGTCAGAAAGGATAGCAAATACGGTACTCAAGTTGCTGTATCTGAATGCGCGTAGTATAAGAAGTAAGATGGATGATCTTGTTGTTGCAATATTACAGATTGCCCGGTCTGATGTTGTGGCCATCACTGAATGGTGGCTGAAGGATGGTTATAGTTGGGAGCAGAATGTCCCAGTTTACACGTTATATTGGAAGGCTGGCAGAGGGGGTGATGTGGCTCTACCGGTAAAGAATGGCATCAAATCAGTAGAAAGATGTGACATAGAGTCAGAACATGTTGAATCATTGTAGATTGAATTAAGAAACTGCAAGGGTAACTGGACATTGATTGCAGTTATATACAAGTCTCCCAACAAAGCAAAAGTTAGTGGGAAGGTAGACGATTGGAACAGTTTTAAAACCCTACAGAGAGCAATTAAAAAATCATTAGAAGGGAAAAGATGAAATCTGAAACAAACTAGCAAATGATAATGATGTGGATAGTAAGAGTTTTCTCAAGTATGTTAAAAATAAAGGAGAAATGTCAGTGGATAAAGGACCGCTAGAAAATGAGGCAGGAGAAATCATAACAGGGGACAAGGAGATGGCTGATGAACTAAATGAGTATTTTGTGTCAGTTTTCACTGTGGAAGACACTAGCAGTATGTCTGATGTTGTAATGTGTGAAGGAAGAGAATTAAGTGCAGTTACTGTTTCAAGGGAAAAGGTGCTCAAAAAGCTGAAAGACCTAAAGGTACGTAAGTCCCCCGGACCAAAGGAACTGCACCCTAGGGTTCTGAAAGAGGGAGCATCAGAAATTGTTGTGGAATTAGAAATGATCTTTCAAAAATCAATGGACTCTGGCATGGTGCCAGAGGACTGGAAAATTGCAAATGTCACTCCACTCTTTAAGAAAGGAGGAAGGCAGCAGAAAGGAAATTATAGACCAGTTATCCTGGTGTCAGTGGTTCGGAAGATGTTAGAGTCAATTGTTAAGGATGAGCTGATGGAGAACTTGGTGACATAGGACAAGATAGTACAAAGTCAGAATGGTTTCCTTTCGGGAAAATCTTACCTGATGAATTTGTGTAATTCTTTCAGGAGATTACAAGTAGGATAGATAAAGGGGATGTATGGGGACTTTCAGAAGGCCTTTGACAAGGTGCCACACATGAGACTGCTTACCAAGTTAAGAGCCTATGGTATTACAGGAAAGTTACTAATATGGTTGGAACATTGGCTGATTGGTAGGAGGCAGCAAGTGGGAATAAAAAGATCATTTTCTGGTTGGCTGCCAGTGACTAGTGGTGTTCCACAGGGGTCGGTTTTGGGACTTCTTTTTATTCTGTATATTAATAATTTAGATGATGGAATAGATGGCTTTGTTTCCAAGTTTGCAGATGACACGAAGATTGGTGGAGGGGCAGGTACTGTTGAGAAATCAGCTACGATGCAGAAGGACTTAGGCAGATAAGGAGAATGGGCAAGAAAGTGGCAAATTAAATAGAATGTTGTAAAATACCTGGTCAGGCACTTTGGCAGTAGAAATAAACGTGTGGAATATTTTCTAAATGGGGAGAAAATGCAGGAATCTGAGCTGCACACGGACTTGGGAGTCCTTGTGCAGAACACCCTGAAGGTTAACTTGCAGGATGAGTTGGTTCGGTGATGAGGAAGGCAAATGTCATGTTAGCACTCATTGCAAGAGGTCTAGAATACAAGAGCAGGGAGGTGATGCTGAGGCTTTATAAGGCACTGGTGAGGCCTCACCTTGAGTATTGTGAACAGTTTTGGCCTCCTCATCTGAGAAAAGATGTGCTGGCATTGGAGAGGGTCCAGAGGAGGTTCACAAGGATGATTCCAGGAATGAAAGGGTTATCATACGAGGAACATTTGATGGCTCTGGGTCTGTACTCACTAGAATTCAGAAGGATGAGGGGGGGATCTCATTGAAACCTTTAGAGTGCTGAAAGGCCTAGACAGAGTAGATATAGAAAGGATGTTTCCCATGCTGTGAGAGTCCGGGACAAGAGGGCACAGCCTCAGAATAGAGGGGCACCCTTTCAAAACAGAGATGCAAAGAAATTTCTTCAGCCAAAGGGTGGTGAATTTGTGGAATTTGTTGCCACATGAAGCTGTGGTGTCAGGTCGTTGGGTGTATTTAATGCAGAGATTGACAGCTTCTTGTTTAGACACGACAGCAAAGGTTACAGAGAGAAGGCTAGGATCTGGGGTTGAGGGGAGATTTTAAAATGAAGGATCAGCCATGATTGAATGGTGGAGCAGACTCGATGGGCCAGATGGCCTAATTCTGCTCTTATGTCTTATGGTTCTTATAGACTGCTGGACTACTTTCTAAATGGAGAGAAAATTCAAAAACTGAGATGCAAAGGGATTTGGGAGTCCCTGTGCAGGATTCCCTGAAGGTTAATTTGCAGGAGTCTGTGGTGAGGAAGGCATATGTGTTGTCACCATTCATTTGAAGAGGACGAGACTATAAACGCAAAGATGTAATGTTGAGTCTTTATAAAGCACTGGTGAGGCCTCACTTGGAGTACTGAGGGCAGTTTTGTGTCCCTTATCTTGGAAAGGGTGAGCTGAAACTGGAAAGGGTTCAAACGCTGTTCATGAAAATGAATCCAGGATTAAATGGCTTGTTATATGAAAATCGTTCGCTGGCTCTGGGCCTGAATTCACTGGAATTCAGAAGACTGAAGGGTACCCTAATTGAAACCTATTGAATACTGAAGGACCGTGATGGAGTGAATGTGGAGAAAGTGTTTCCTCCGGTGGGTTATCTAAGACCAGAGGACATAGCCTCAAAATAGAGGGGCGTCCTTTCGGAACGGAGATAAGCAGGAATTTCTGTAACAGAGAGAACTGAGTCTGTGGAAATCTTTGCCCCAGGCAGCTTGGGAGGCCAAGTTATTATGCATATTGAAGACAGAGGTTGATTGATTTTTGATTGGTCACGGCATAACGGGATACGGGGTGGTGAGTTTGGCAGGAGATACTGTAGCTGCAGACAGGAAAATTGGATCAGCCATGATGAAATGGCGAAGCAGACATTATAGTGAAAATGGTTTTATGGTCGAATACAAGAATAAAAAGCTCCACTGAAGGTATGTGGGGTCCTGTTGAGGGCCGACATGGAACACTGTGCACAGGTCTGGTCTCCTTCCCAGAGACAGTCTATGGGATAAAGGGAATGAAGAATTTTCCCAGATTGATTTCAGGGTTGTGGTTGTGACCTCAGAGAGATTACACTGACTGGGCCTGTCTCAAAACTAGAGAAATAAGAGGTGGTCTGACTGAGACAGACACAGATTCACAGGGTGCGCAGAAATTTCCTCACCCAGATTGTGGCGAATATTTGGAATTTTCTTCACAAGTTTTCTAAATTCAAAAGTCAAATTTAGGGGCTCTGCGATGCTGGGAATGTTGCAGGGAAGTGGCGCTGAGGTCAAAGATCGAGTGTATTCTGAGGAAAGGGTAGAACAGGCGCAACGGGCCGAATGACCGCGCCTGCTCCTGTTTCTTATTTTCTAAAGCACGAGTTTACCTTTGTGCCTTGTTCTCCCTTGGATTTCAGCCATTCGGATTGCACAGGGGAGCGGTGAGAGCTCCGGAGATCCACCGGCAGCCGCTGCGGGGCAGCTCCCGCCTCCCAGCAGCAGGGAATCGGTCTTGAGGGGGAACTCCAGACAACAGGCCCCGATCCTCGGCGGGGAAAGGCCGGGCGCCCTCCGTGTAGCTGAAACATCTCACGGAATCTCCGCCAGTCTCTTCAGCTCTGCCTTCGAAAGGATTCAGGACCCGCCGGTGTTGCAGCCGAAACCCGAGGCGCAGCTCCCGGTCTCCGGCCTCACTCGGTCCCGGTTCCAGACTCCGGCCCGCTTCCAGCGCTCAGCGTCCCGCCCACTGACATCCCTCAGCCAATGAGAGAATCCTTCTCCCAGCAGTGATCGCTGATTGGCTGTGAGTGTGTCCGAGGACGGGCTGTTGCCGGGAGACGGAGATGTCAGTCACAGTTTGTTTTCAGAATCAATGGAAGTTCCCCGAAACTCAAATTTAAAAGTAAATTTTATTATCAGAGTTTAGATAAATCACCACATACAATCCCGAGAAGCATTTTCCTGCGGACATACTTAGAAAAAGTAGAGAATAGTAACCATAACAGAAGCAGGCAGTGAAAGATCAACCAGAGTGCTGAAGGTAACAAACGGTACAAATGCAAATATGGAGAAATAGCGATAAATAACAAGAGATGAAATAACCGCAGCGGCTGCCGATGGATCTCTGGAGCTCTCACCGCACCCCTGCGCAATCCGACAGGCTGAAAGCCAAGGGAGAACAAGGCGCAAAGGTAAACCCGTGTTTTAGAAAATACGAAACAGGAGCAGGCGTTGCCGTTCGGCCCCTTGCGCTGTGCTGCCCCTCAATTAGAAATGGCTGATCTTTGACCTCAGCGCCACTTTCCTTCAAAGTTCCCATCCATCATCGCCGAACCCCTAAATATGTCTTTTTAATTTAGAAAACTCCAGATATTCACCGCACTGTGGGCGGGGAAAATTCTCCTCATCCCATTCCTGCTGAGGTGACCTCGGATTTTGAGTCTGTGATCCCCGGTTCCACTGCCCAGCCAGGAGAAATATCAGTCCTGCCCCCACCCTGTAAATACCCTGTGAGACTGTGTCTGTCTCAGTCAGGAAGCTTCTCCATGTGAAACATAGAAACATAGAAAATAGGTGCAGGAGTAGGCCATTCGGCCCTTCGAGCCTGCACCGCCATTTATTATGATCATGGCTGATCATCCAACTCAGAACCCAGCCTTCCCTCCATACCCCTGACCCCTGTAGCCACAAGGGCCATATCTAACTCCCTCTTAAATATAGCCAATGAACCGGCCTCAACAGTTTTCTGTGGCAGAGCTTGTCATAATGAAGTTAGTTACAGTTCTTTCAGACCAGCAGCTTTGACCACAAGTACATCAGACAGTGGTCAGCACGGAATGTCCTGCAGTTGCTGCAGGAGAAGGACTGGATGGACACAGTGGAGTGGTTCTCTGAGCAGACAGTCCAGACCATCCGGCAGAATACCTCACTACCAGATCTCACCAACAGGCACCAAGACCTTACCTGCCTGGCGGCGAGAGAAACCCTCCCAGTCTGATCCTTGCTGCATGCCCGGAGATCACTCCCACAGCGCGCTGCCCCGAGATTACTGCAGTGGAGACGAGACGGTCACTCAGCTGTTTGCGGACTGTGGGCTGGCGAAGATATGTGGAGAAAGATGCAAGGGCCTGTGCCCCAGCAGCTGCGTGACAGAAGGGTCACTGATCTTCGGGCTGTTCCCAGGACGCACAGGAAAACGGACAGCAAGTGCTGCTGGAAGATCATCAACTTGGAGAAAGACGCCCGAAACTTGTTGGTCTGTCATGACATCGAGATGTCCGGAGAGCAGGGGTTTCCAACCTGGGGTCCAAGGTTAATGCAATTGGTCTTTGGCATAAAAGAGTTGGGGAATCTCTGTCGTGGAGGAATGCTGCCGACTGGCACATTCCAGACTGCAGGGACACCATTGAAACTATAGAGATCCTCTAGTACCGGACCGGGAGGGGCCGGGTTGGCTGAGAAAGCCTCTCAGTTATTGTCGGAGTGAAACAACCGGGGGGGTGGGCGGGGGGCACATGAGCGACAACAGTCCTATCGTTTTTAACGAATCTAAAACACTAAACACCGCATAGACGACAAATGTAAATTCTTTGGGGAAAGGCATTGCACGTTTTATCATTCTAATTATTTTATATAAAGCTTACTTTGATAGGAAGCTTTATATAAAATAATGTAGTGGACAATCGCGGTACTGCAGGGGATCGGCAGCGTTCTGAATCAGGAAGTGCCGCGAGTTAACATGGCTTCGAAAGGACAGGTCGAGAGTTTAACCGAGGAGGTAATTTGTTCCATCTGCCTGGATTTCTTCACCGATCCGGTGTCACTGGAGTGTGGACACAACTTCTGTCGCTCTTGTATCACACGGTGTTGGGAAAGGGCGGAGAGAAACTCCTGCCCGGAATGTAGAGAGGTGTTTGCAGACCGCACCCTCAGGGTCAATCGGGCCTTGGCAAATCTGGCTGAAAAATTTCGAAATCTAAACCTGAATCTGAAAGGGAAGGAAAGTAAACTTCACTGCGAGGAACATGAGGAAGAACTGAAGCTGTTTTGTGAAACGGACAAGACACTGATCTGTCTGATCTGTAGAGATGCGGAAGAACACAGAGAGCACCGCTTCAAGCCGATTAAAGAAGCTGTTAAAATCTACATGGTAAAAATTAACGTTAATTTAATACTTAACACATTTCCTTTCTCCTACATGCCATCACACGAGCCTCCGTAACCAACACATCATTCTCTGCAACTTCCGCCATCTCCAACGGGATTCTAGCATCTATCCGTCCCACAGCCCGTCCCACAGCCCGTCCCACAGCCCATCCCACACCCCACAACTCCCCGCTCTCTGTCGGAATCGCTCCCCGTGCTGTATCGCCCTTATCCACTCGCTCCTCCCCACTGATCTACCTCCCGGCACTGACACCTGGAAGCGGAACAAGTGCTACACCTGACTCCTAACCTCCTCACTCGTCACCATTCAGGCCCCAAACAGCGCCAGTTCCTCCCGTTTCCTCCATGGCCGATTGTCCTCTCGTATCAGATTCCTTCTTCTCCAGCTCTTTACCTCTTCCGCCTGTCCCCTCTCAGCTTCTCACTTCATCACACTCACCCACGTCCCCCCTCACGTTGTCTCACCCGTCACCTGTCAGCTGGTTTTCGTCCCCAACCTTTTTATTCTGGCTTCTGCCCCATTCCTTCCCAATCCTAGTGAAGGGTCTCATCCCGAAACGTCGACTGTTTCTTTGCCCTGCATACAGTGGCTTGCAAAAGTTTGGGCACTCCTGGTCAAAATTTCTGTTCCTGTGAATAGCTAAGCGAGTAAAAATGAACAGATTTCCAAAAGGCATGAAATTAAAGATGACACATTTCTTTAATATTTTAAGCAAGAAATATTTTTATTTCCATCTTTTACAGTTTCAAAATAACAAAAAAGGAAAAGGGCCCGAAGCAAAAGTTTGGGCACCCTGCATGGTCAGTACTTAGTAACACCCCCTTTGGCAAGTATCACAGCTTGTAAACGCTTTCTGCAGCCAGCTGAGTCTTTCGTTTCATGTTTGGGGGATTTTTGCACATTCTACCTTGCAAAAGGCTTCAAGTTCTGAGAGATTCTTGGGGAGTCTTGCATGAACTGCTCTTTTGAGTTCTATCCGCAGATTCTCAACGATGTTTTGGTCGGGGGGACTACGAGGGCCATGGCAAAATCTTCAGCTTGCGCCCCTTGAGGTAGTCCATTGTGGATTTTGGGGTGTGTTTAGGTTCATTATCCTGTTGAAGAAGCCATCCTCTTTTCAGCTTTTTTACAGACGGCGTGACATTTGCTTCCAGAATTTGCTGGTATTTAATTAAATTCATTTTTCCCTCTACCAGTAAATGTTCCCCAGACCACTGGCTGCAACACAAGCCCAAAACATGATCGGTCCACCCCCGTGCTGAACAGTTGGAGAGGGGTTCTTTTCATGAAATCCTGCACCCTCTTTTGCTCCAAACATACCTTTGCTCATTGTGGCCAGAAAGTTCTATTCGAAGAGTTTAAAGAACATCCAAACAAGCCTGATGCATTTTGGAAACACGTTCTGTGGACTGATGAAGTTAAATTAGTACTTTTAGGCGGCAATGTCATTGTTATTTTGAAACTGCAAAATATGGAAATAAAAAAAAACATTTTTTGCTTAGAACATTAAAGAAATCTGTCATCTTTAACTTTATGCATTTTGGAAATCAGTTCATCTTTTACTCGCTTAGCTATTCTCAGTAAAAGAAATTTTGACCGGGGTGCCCAAACTTTTGCATGCCACTGTAGATGCTGAGTTCCTCTGGCATTTTGTGTGCGGTAATCGCGTTCGATCCCCTGTTTCTTTTGTTCTACCTTTTTTTTCTATTTCTTACACTCTCTGACTTCCAGGATCAGCTAAAATCTTCCTTAGACTCTCTCACAAAAAAGAAATCAGACTTCCAGGAAAAGGAGCAGCAACAGAAAGAGAAGATTTCCGGAGTTCGGGTGAGGCTTCCTGAGCGGAATTTCTGATATTACTGTATAGTTTTGCTCCCTTTAATGCAGAATAGCAGAGTATCGCAGCTCTAGTGATTCGGGTTCGATCCTGACCTCTGGTGCTGTCTGTGTGGAGTTTGCATGCTCTTCCTGTGACCACGACAGTTTCAGACATATCCCGAGGACATGCTGGATGAATGGTTAATTACAATTAACCCTGTGAAGGTGGGGGAGGTTGTATGTGAATCAGGTGGGAGTTAATAGGTCAATGAGGGAGGTTTCAGGAAAACGTCAGGGAATGGGGTTGACGGGAATGATTCAGAAGCATGAATTTTAATGGACCGAGTGGTCACCTTAACGTCATCAGGAAATACAGACAGCACTACAGTAAATTAATCTTCACCTTTCATTCGATAGGAACAGTCACACAGCGTTCAGACCCACATCACGTCTCAGTTTGCAGAACTGCGTCAGATTATCACTGAGGAAGAACAGAGCTTACTCAAGGATCTCAGGGAGGAAGAGGAGAGGATTCTAAATCGAATGGAGACAAATATTCGAGAGATTCAAGAGAATATCAGGTTGATTCAGGAGGAAATCTCAAAGTTAAAGGAACAGATGGATCAAAAAGACAGTGTGATATTTCTCAAGGTGAGGGATTATATTTCAATTTTTTTCCTGCCAAAGGGCACGAAATGAACAGTGGTATATTTGAAATAAACACAGCACAGTGGCCAGTTCTAACAAATCAATTGCCGCTGCAGGCAACCTCACACAGATTGTTACACTTGAATGACGCACCGTCCAATCACTCCAATGATGACGTTCCAAAATGTCTAAGATATGTATTCGATCTTCTATTAGCAACATACAATCTAGAAGCAATGAATTTTAAGCATTATAAATCGTAAGTTAAGCTGCAACGTATCGGTCAACAAAGATATGACATCCGTCTGTCCCCAGCTCAAAACTTTTGAGAACAAGGTTCAAATATGTAACTTATTCCGTTTGCTTTTCCCACGTCCCCACTCACATGACGTGTTCCCATAATAGACACGTAACACAGAATACATTGCAGACAGAAAACAGATGCATTGCTCCTATACATAGCATTTACAAATGGCAGTAAACTGTTTCTCACCAGACAATTGATGAAACTATTCAGGGTTGTTGTTGTCTCAGAACTGGACTTCCACAACTTCTGTACATCCCAGGACAGAATGTAATCTGCTCTGAAAATAACACAGAGTTACAGACTGTGTCCTTAATTACCTGTTAAATATCCTCTAAAACTTCCATTAACACCCAGTTCCAGTCACAGGCTGTGATTGTGTCTGGTGTGGTGGGTGTGAGGTTCAATCACTGAGAACAAAGAATGTGACCCACACATCAGATTTATCCGCTCTATCCGGTTTCCATCAGATTACAGAAACATTCACCAATTCTTTACTTTTGCAGATAAATTTCACACGGGATTATATCCCATTTTCCATCATAAACAGGCCATTTGTTCCATATTCTGCTATCAATTTCCCTGCTTCACAAGCCTCCTCCCACCTACTCACCACACCCAGCGACAGTGCTCTGAACTCCACGGTCCCTCATCTGTTTATCTAGTTTCCCCATGACTTTCAATCTCTGCTGTTCCACTTCAACCACTCCTGTGCCAGTGAGTTCCACATCCTCTTCACTAAATTTCTTATAGGATTTATTAAAATCCATCTGGAATTTCATCTCCCCATAAATAGAGATACGTTTCCCACGTGCACACAACCAATCCATCACTGATCTTAAATTGCTCCATCTTATCACCCTGACGTCTTATCCAGATGAAAATGCGCAACCCGTCCTGTCTTTCCTGTAAGTTTCATCCTCTCAGTAATGATCTAATTTTCAGAAACATTACCTGTAATTTTCCCCATGGTTCTGTGTTGTTTGTGTGTTTGTGAGTGACTGTGGGAGAGGGAATTTTCAACACCTTGTAATGATTTGGGTAAAATTCAGGATGTAGATGGTAAGTCCAAGTCTAATCAGATTTGTGTTTTTATTTATTTCAGGTGGAAACTAGTAGGAACAGGAGGTAGGACATCCTCTTCACTGAAACCTTGTATGGATTTGTAAAATAGTTCAGAATAGCAGTTTATCACCATCAGTTTAATATTTACAGGATTAATGATGATGTCCAGGAATTGTCAGTGACAGATGTGACCCTACCGGTTGAAAAATTTGATCACCTCTATTTGTTGAACACAGTGCTGAGAGAAACACTTGATGCCAATTATCGAGGTAAAACTTACAAAGATTCATTTCTTTTTGTTTCTGAAACACAATTGTTATTATTTAAGGCAAAGATTGGCTGTAATAATGACTGAAGGGGAACTGAAGTCAACCCCACCGACTGGGGGGGGGGGGCGTCACTGTCACATGGTCAGCTGGAGATGTCAGACCCCTGAACACACCAGCACAGGGTCACAATACAACCAACACACGGGACTGGCAGATGAACCACTGTGTCCTGATCCCAGGCCACTGCACTAACATGCCAAGACATGAGTTTGAATCCTACCACAGGAGCTGAGAAATTGATACTGACTTGATGATATTGTAGGGAATAAAAGCGGGCATCACTGTGGTCACTGGACTTGTCAGAAAAATGCACAAGTCCTTCGTGCGCTGTGAGTGCAGACTCTGATTGACGCAGGTCTTCCCCCTTCTGGATCTGCAACTCTCACTGTTATTTGAGGCAAAAGAGGGGATCGGTAGTGATTGGGGACTCAGTCAGGGAACAGACAGGAGAATCTGTGGATGTGAACGGGACACCCGAATGGTATGTTGCCTCCTAGGTGCCGGAATCAGGGATGCCTCGGATTGTGTCTGCAGCATTTTAGAGAGTGAGGGAAAACAGCTGGATATGTTGGTATATTTTGGGGCCAATGACATTGGAAGTAAAAACAAAGAGGTCCTGAAAATAGAATTTGGAGAGCTTGGTAGAAAGCTCAGAAGCAGTACCTTCAGGTTTATAATTTCTGGATTGCTGCCTGTGCGACGTGCTGGTGAGGGTAGAAGCAGGATAATTTGGCAGATTAAAGCATGCCTGAGAAGCTGGTGCAGGGGACAGGGCTTCAGGTTTTTGGATCATTGGGATCTTTTCTGGTGGACAAATGACCTGCTCAAAAGGGATGGGTTGCACCTGGACCCGAGGGAGAACAACATTCTCACAGAGAGGTTTGATAGAGCTGTTGGTGGGGGGCGGGGGGGGGTTAAACTAATTTGTTCGGGGTGGGGGGTTAGGAACGAGTGAAGGGGTAGGACTGATGGTAAAAATGCAAAGATAGTGTGCAGTCAGACAGTCAGATGGGGCAGACAGATACGAGGACAAAACTGCAGCCAGCAGGGTGAGTATCAGTGTATTAGGGATGCAGAATTAAAAAGGATAGGAAATACAGTACCCAAAGTGTTATATCTTAATGCATGGAGTGTGAGAAATAGGGTGGATGATCTTGTTGCATTATTACAGATTGTCAGGTATGATGTTGTGGCCATCACTGAATCATGGCTGCAGGATGGTTGTAGTTGGGAGATGAATGTCCAAGGTTACACATTGTATCGGTGGTATAGGAAGGTAGGCAGAGGGGGTGAAATGGCTCTCCTGGTAAATCAGTAGAAAGATGTGACATAGGATTGGAAGATGTTGATTCCTTGTGGGTTGAGTGAAGGAAGTTCAAAAGTAAAAATGATACTGATGGCAGTCATATACAGGATCTCAACAGTAGCTGGATGTGGACCACAGATTACAACTGGAAATAGAAAAGGCCGATGAAAAGGACAATGTTATAATAGTCATGGGAGATTTCAACATGCAGGTCAATTGGGAAAATCAGGTTGGTAATGGATCTCAAGAGAGTGAATTTGTTGTATGCCATGTGATAACTTTTTAGAGCAGTTTGTCGTTGAGCCTACAAGGGGAAAAGCTCTACTGGATTGAGTGTTATGTATTGAACCGGAGGTGATTAGGTAAAAGAACCCTTAGGAGTCAGTGCTCACAACATGACTGAGTTCAACCTGAAATTTGATAAGCAGAAAGTAAAGTCTGATGTTGTAGTATTTCAGTAGAGTAAAGGAAATTACAGTGGTCTGAAAGAGGAGCTGGCCAAAGTAAATTGGAGAGAGATGTTATCTGGGATGACAGCAGAGCAGAAATGATGTCAGATTCTGGGAAAATGAGGAAGGTGAAGGATAGATATATTCCAAAAGCAAATAAATACTCAAATGGCAAAATAGTACAATCGTGGCTGATAAGGGAAGACAAGCTAATGTAAATGCCAAAGAGTGGGCATACAACAAAGTGAAAATTAATAGGAAGACAGAGAATTGGGAGGCTTTTAAATACCTACAGAGAGGAACTGGAAAAATGATTGGGAGGGGAAAAATGAAATATGGAATTGAATTGAATTGAATTGACTTTATTACTTACATCTTTTCTATAAACGAGCAGGAAAAATCTTCTGTCTAAATGTCCAGTTTATAGTAATTGATGATAAATAATATGTATAACATTCTAGTCAATATAACATAGAAATACAGTTGTCTCAGCACGAGTTAAGCAGTCTGATGGCCTGGTGGAAGAAGCTGTCCCTGGAGCCTGTTTGTTCTGGCTTTTATGCTGCGGTACCAGTTCCTGTATGGTAGCAACTGGTACAGTTTGTTGTTGGGGTGACTTGGGTCTCTAATGATCCTTCAGGCCCTTTTTACACACCTGTCTTTATAAAACAAGTAAGCAAACAATATCAAGCAACACACATCAAAGTTGCTGGCGAACGCAGCAGATCAAACAAATAAAAAAATATGAAATTGATTTTCAAGTATTGTGAAAAAATAACATAGAGATGAGAGTGGATACAGGACTGCTAGAAAATGAGGCGGATATGTAATAACAGGGGACAAAGAGATGGCAGATGAAGTAAATGAGTATTTTGCATCAGTCTTCACTGTGGAAGACACTAGCACTGTGTCAGGTGTTGAAGAGTGCGAGGGAAGAGAAGTGAGTGCAGTTACTGTTACACGGGAGAAGGTGCTCAAAAAGGGACATGAGTCACTCAGACCAGATGAACTGCACCCTAGTGTTCTGAAAGAGGTAGCGGTAGACATTGCGGAGGTATTTGAAATGATCTTTCAAAAATCATTGGACTCTGGTGTGGTGTCAGAGGACTGGAAATTATAAATGTCACCCAACTCGTAGTCATGAGGAAGGCAGCAGAAATGAAGTTATAGACCAGTTAACCTCACCTCTGTGGGTGGGAAGACATTAGTGTCAATTGTTAAGTATGAGGTTATGGAATACTTGGTGATACTGGACAAGATAGGACGCGTTGGCATATAATAAGATTGGTGGAGGGGCCGGTAGTGTTGAGGAAACAGGTAGGCTGCGGAAGGACTTGGATGATGAGACTGGGCAAGAAAGTGGCAAATGATACACAATGCTGGAAAATTCATGGTCATGCATTGTGGTAGGAGACATAATATGCAGATTATTTAAAATGTGGAGCCAATTCAAAAATCTGAGATGCAGCTGGATCTGGGAGTCCTTCTTCAGAACACCCTGAAGGTTAACTTGCAGGTAGAGTCAGTTGTGAGGAAGGTAAATGCAATGTTAGCATTCAGTTCCAGGAGTTTAGTATCCAGGAGCAGTGATGTGATGCTGAGACTTTATAAGGCAATGGTGAGGCCTTACCTTGAGTATTGTGAACAGTTTTGGGCTCCTCATCTCAGAAAAGATGTGCTGGTATCGTTGAGTGATTAGAAGAGATTCACAAGGATGATTCCGGGAATGAAAGGGTTATCAGACGTGAAACGTTTGATAGCTCTGTGCCTGTACTCACTGGAATTTAGAAAGATGAGGGGGGATCTCACTGAAACTTTTTGAATGTTGAAAGGCCAAGACAGAGTAGATATGGGAAGGATGTTTCCCATAGTGGGGAAGTCTGGGACAAGAGGGCACAGCCTCAGGATACAGGGGCGTCTTATTTAAAAACAGAGACGCAGAGAAATTTCTTTAGCCAGAGGATGGTGAATTTGCAGAACTTGTTACCACAGGCAGCCGTGGAGGCCAGGTCGTTGGGCATATTTAAGGCCGAGCTTGACAGGTTCTAGATTGCACACAGTATCGGAGGTTGTGGTGAGAAGGCCGGGGAGTGGGGCTGAGGAGGAGAAGAAAAGGATCAGCCGTGATTGAAAGGCGGAGCAGACTCGATGGGCCAAATGGCCAAATTCTGCTCCTATGTCTTATGGGCTTCTGGTTATCAGACCACAACATTGAAGCATTGTGAGAATGAGCCCAGACAACCCAGCCAGCATTGACATCATTCAGGATTTCATCTCAGGAGAAGCACACACAGCATAACCAGACTGGCAAAACAGCCCGACACACACATACACAGGAAGGATTGGCAGATTGTGGTCAGCGACGCAGCAATGTACGTTGATATTTCCTTCAGTAACCTGGAAACTATTCTCTTCAGACACGGTAATTTATTTATTTAAACAACTCACACATGTCACACATTGTCAGCACACACCAGACATGTGATGACACACTGTGACATACAAATACTTCAATGTGTACACTCTCCCTCAATGTGTACACACAAACACACTGATATTTACCACAATCAACACACACACACACACAGTAACACACACACACACATACACATAGAGTAACACATACACACACATAATATCTGAGTGTGACACATGGCCAAAGAAATAGGCCCACGTTCCGACTTAGGAATGAAATCTGCCATCCTTACCCAGTCTGTTCTGTGCACTGAGCTGCCCTCTGACGTGACGTCACATCAACAGTTCACAGACAGACTCCAGGGTGAGATTCCTCAGGAGGATGATCTGGGAGGGTTGGAACCCATGAACCACATCATACATCTGCAAGACTGAGGTGTCTTCCTGAGCATGTCCCCCTTGTGTGTATTTACCCCATATCCCTCTAACCATTTCCTATCTATGTACCTGTGTAAATTTATCTTAAAATATTTTAATTTTAGCTGTTTCTACAGCATCTGACAGCAAATTCCATCTGCCCACCTCCCTCTCTGTGAGAATGTTACCCCATAGGTCCCTCATAAAAACTTCCCCTCTCACTTTCAATTTGAGCCCTCTGGTTCTGTACTCCCATTTCTCAGAAAAAGACTCACTTTATCTCAGCCCGTTGTGAATGTATTTACCTCAATAAGGGATCATCCCTCAACATCCTACACTACAGCTAAATAGCCCACGCTTATCCACTCTCTGCTTTTCACCCAAGCCCTCCAGTCCTGGTAACATCCTCCTGAACCTTCCTGTCTAGTGTAATGACATCCTACATGGGTTGACTCTGTGGTTCAGAAGGCATACGATGCATTGGCCTTATCAATCATGGGATTGAGTTTAAGAGCCGAGAGGTAATATTGCAGCTATATAGGACCCTGGTCAGCCCACTTGGAGTACTGCGCTCAATTCTGCTCACCTCACTGCAACTACAGGAAGGACGTGGAAACCATAGAAAGGGTGCAGAGGAGATTTACAAGGATGCTGCCTGTTTTTTTTGGGGGGGGTGTATGCCTTATGAGAATAGGTTGAGTGAACTCGGCCTTTTCTCCTTGGAACGACGGAGGATGAGAGGTGACCTGACGGAGATGTACAAGATAATGAGAGGCATTCATCGTGTGGATAGTCAGAGGCTTTTTCCCAGGGCTGAAATAGCCAGCATGAGAGGGCATAGTTTCAAGGTGCTTGGAAGGAGATACAGAGATGTCAGAGGTATGTTTTTTATGCAGAGAATGGTGAGTGCATGGAACGGGCTGCTGGTGGTGGTGCTGCAGACGGAAACGATAGGGTCTTTTAAGAAACTCATGAATGGCTACATGGAGCTTATAAAAATAGAGGGCCATGGGTAAGGCCTAGGTAGTTCTAAGGTAGGGACATGTTCGGCACAGCTTAGTGGGCCAAAGGGTCTTTGTTGTGTTGTATATTTTCTGTGTTTCTATGTTTCACTATATTCGGGGAAGTGGACGTGCAGACAATACCCAAACTGTGGTCTATCATCGATATAGAAACATAGAAAATAGGTGCAGGAGTAGGCCATTCGGCCCTTCGAGCCTGCACCGCTACTTATTATGATCATGGCTGATCATCCAACTCAGAACCCCGCCCCAGCCTTACCTCCATACCCTCTGATCCCCGTAGCCACAAGGGCCATATCTAACTCCCTCTTAAATATAGCCAATGAACTGGCCTCAACTGTTTCCTGTGGCAGAGAATTCAACAGATTCACCACTCTCTGTGTGAAGAAGTTTTTCCTAATCTCGGTCCTAAAAGGCTTCCCCTTTGTCCTCAAACTGTGACCCCTCGTTCTGGACATCCCCAACATCGGGAACAATCTTCCTGCATCTCACCTGTCCAATCCCATTAGGATTTTATACGTTTCAATCAGATCCCCCCTCAATCTTCTAAATTCCAACGAGTACAAGCCCAGTTCATCCAGTCTTTCTTCATATGAAAGTCCTGCCATCCCAGGAATCAATCTGGTGAACCTTCTTTGTACTCCCTCTATGGCAAGGATGTCTTTCCTCAGATTAGGGGACTAAAACTGCACACAATACTCCAGGTGTGGTCTCACCAAGGCCTTGTACAACTGCAATAGTACCTCCCTGCTCCTGTACTCGAATCCTCTCGCTATAAATGCCAGCATACCATTCGCCTTTTTCACCACCTGCTGTACCTGCATGCCCACTTTCAATGACTGGTGTATAATGACACCCAGGTCTTGTTGCACCTCCCTTTTTCCTAATCGGCCACCATTCAGATAATAATCTGTTTTCCTATTTTTGCCACCAAAGTGGATAACTTCACATTTATCCACATTAAATTGCATCTGCTATGAATTTGCCCACTCACCCAACCTATCCAAGTCACTCTGCATCCTCTTAGTATCCTCCTCACAGCTAACACTGCCACCCAGCTTCGTGTCATCCGCAAACTTGGAGATGATGCATTTAATTCCCTCATCCAAGTCATTAATATATATTGTAAACAACTGGGGTCCCAGCACTGAGCCTTGCCGTACCCCACTAGTCACCGCCTGCCATTCTGAAAAGGTCCCGTTTATTCCCACTCTTTGCTTCCTGTCTGCTAACCAATTCTCCATCCACATCAATACCTTACCCCCAATACTGTGTGTTTAAGTTTGCACACTGACCTCCTGTGTGGGACCTTGTCAAAAGACTTTTGAAAATCCAAATATACCACATCCACTGGTTCTCCCCTATCCACTCTACTAGTTACATCCTCAAAAAATTCTATGAGATTCGTCAGACATGATTTTCCTTTCACAAATCCATGCTGACTTTGTCTGATGATTTCACTGCTTTCCAAATGTGCTGTTATCACATCTTTGATAACTGACTCCAGCAGTTTCCCCACCACCGACGTTAGGCTAACCGGTCTATAATTCCCCCGTTTCTCTCTCCCTCCTTTTTTAAAAAGTGGGGTTACATTAGCCACCCGCCAATCCTCAGGAACTAGTCCAGAATCTAACGAATTTTGAAAAATTATCACTAATGCATCCACTATTTCTTGGGCTACTTCCTTAAGCACTCTAGGATGCAGACCATCTGGCCCTGGGGATTTATCTGCCTTCAATCTCTTCAATTTACCTAACACCACTTCCCTACTAACATGTATTTCGCTCAGTTCCTCCATCTCACTGGACCCTCTGTCCCTTACTATTTCTGGAAGATTATTTATGTCCTCCTTAGTGAAGACAGAATCAAAGTAATTATTCAATTGGTCTGCCATGTCCTTGCTTCCCATAATCAATTCACCTGTTTCTGTCTGTAGGGGACCTACATTTGTCTTTACCAGTCTTTTCCTTTTTACATATCTATAAAAGCTTTTACAGTCCGTTTTTATGTCCCCTGCCAGTTTTCTCTCCTAATCTTTTTTCCCCTTCCTAATTAAGCCCTTTGTCCTCCTCTGCTGAACTCTGAATTTCTCCCAGTCCTCAGGTGAGCCACTTTCTCTGGCTAATTTGTATGCTTCTTCTTTGGAATTGATACTATCCCTAATTTCCCTTGTCAGCCACGAGTGCACTACCTTCCTTGATTTATTCTTTTGCCAAACTGGGATGAACAATTGTTGTAGTTCATCCATGCAACCTTTAAATGCTTGCCACTGCATATCCACCGTCAATCCTTTAAGTGTCATTTGCCAGTCTATCTTAGCTAATTCACGTCTCATACCTTCAAAGTTACCCCTCTTTAAGTTCAGAACCTTTGTTTCTGAATTAACTATGTCACTCTCCATCTTAATGAAGAATTCCACCATATTATGGTCATTCTTACCTAAGGGGCCTCTCACGACAAGATTGCTAATTAACCCTTCCTCATTGCTCAAAACCCAGTCCAGAACAGCCTGCTCCCTAGTTGGTTCCTCGACATGTTGGTTCAAAAAGCCATCCCGCATACATTCCAAGAAATCCTCTTCCTCAGCACCTTTACCAATTTGGTTCACCCAATCTACATGTAGATTGAAGTCACCCATTATAACTGCTGTTCCTTTATTGCACACATTTCTAATTTCCTGTTTAATACCATCTCCGACCTCACTACTACTGTTAGGTGGCCTGTACACAACTCCCACCAGCATCTTCTGCCCCTTAGTGTTACGCAGCTCTACCCATATCGATTCCACATCTTCCCGGCTTATGTCCTTCCTTTCTATTGCGTTAATCTCTCCTTTAACCAGCAACGCTACCCCACCTCCCCTTCCTTCATGTCTATCCCTCCTGAATATTGAATATCCCTGAACGTTGAGCTCCTATCCCTGGTCACCCTGGAGCCATGTCTTTGTGATCCCAACTATATCATAATCCTTAATAACAATCTGCACTTTCAATTCATCCACGTTATTACGAATGCTCCTTGCATTGACACACAAAGCCTTCAGGCGCTCTTTTACAACTCTCTTAGCCCTTATACAATTATGTTGAAAAGTGGCCCTTTTTAATGCTTGCCCTGGATTTGTCGGCCTGACACTTTTACTTTTCTCCTTCGTACTTTTTGCTTCTACCCTCACTTTACACCGCTCTGTCTCTCTGCACTGATTCCCATCCCCCTGTTGTGAACTAACCTCCTCACGCCTAGCCTCTTTAATTTGATTCCCACCCCCCAACCATTCTAGTTTAAAGTCACCTCAGTAGCCATCGCTAATCTCCCTGCCAGGATATTGGTCCCTCATAGACCTTGCTTAAGCTCATGTGGACAGTGTCGCATTGGCTGATGAATACAGGACTGAAGGTGTTATATTTGAATGCTCCAGTATACGGAATAAGGTAGATGATGTTGTAGCACAGGTAGAGATTGACAGGTACAACGTTGTTGGCATCACTGAGTTGTGGCTGAAAGGAGATCCTGGCTTGAAGTTCAACATTCAATGATACACCTTGTATTCAAAGGACAGGCAGGTAGGCAGAGGGGATGGGGGAGGGCCTGTTGTAAAAAATGAAATGAAATCCTTAGAGTGAGGTGACATAGGATTGGAAGATGTTGAGTCATTGTGGGTAGAGTTAAGAAACTGCAAGTGTTAAAAGACCCTGATGGTAATTATATACAAACTTTCAAATAGTAGCCAGGATCGAAATGGGATACAAATTACACTAGGAAATGGAAAAAAAAAATGCAATGTGACAGTGGGAATGGGGGATTTCAACAAGGAGGAAGGTTGGGAAAATCATGTTGGTGCTGCATCCCAAGAGAGGGAATTTGTAGAATGTCACCAAAATAGCTTTTTAGAACCACTTCTGGTTGAGCCCAATGGAATAAAGACAATTCTAGAGTGGGGTTTGTATAATGAACCAGATATGATTTGGGAGACTAAGGGAAAAGAATCTTTCGGAAGCAGTGATCATAAAATGATAGAATTCACCCTGGAGTTTGAGAGGGAGATAAAGTCAGATGTATCGGTATTAGAGTGGAGTAAAGTTAGTTACAGAGGCATGAGGGAGGAGCTGACCAAAGTAGATTGGGAGGGGACACCAGCAGGGATGATTGCAGAACACCAAAGACTGGAATTTCTGGGGGCAATTTGGATGGATAAATCCCAAAGACGGAGGAGTATTATCCACGGAGGATGAGGCAACCTTGTTTAACAAGGGAAGTCAAAGACAGCATAAAAGTGAAAGAGAGGGCATACAATAGAGCAAAAATTAGCAGCATGTTGAAGTATTGAGGAGATTTTGATAATCAGCAGAAAGCAATTACAAAGCCCGAAGGAGAGAAAATGAGATATGAGGGAAAGCTTGCCTACAATACTCAAGAGGACACAAAACTCGAAAGAGTAAAAGAGAGGCAAGAGTGGATATTGGACCCCAAGAAAGTGACACTGGAGAGGAAACATGTGACAAAAGACATTGTCGAAGTACTTATTTAATATTTTGTGTCAATCCTCACTGTGGAAGATACCAGCTGTATGTCTGAAATGTGAGAGTGTCTGGGGACAGAATTGAGTGTTGCTGATGTTACTGAGGAGAAAGTGCGTGGGAAGATTGAAGGTCTGAAGGTACCTGGACCAGATGGACTACACCCCAGTGTTCGGAAAGAGTTAGCTGAAGAGAATATGGGGGCAGTAGTAATGATCTTTCAGCAATCACTAGATAATTGGACATTCAAGACGAATGGAAATTGCAAAGGTCACTTCACACTTTATGAAGGGAGAGCAGCTGAGGAAAGAAAATTACAGGTGAGTTAGTCTGGATGTGGTGTGCTTGGAAAGATGCTGGGAGTCCAGTATTAATGGAACTGCTTTTGGGTGCATGGAGGCACGTGATAAAATAGGGCAAAGACAGCATGCCTTCCCTGAAGGGGAAATCTTGCCTGACAAATCTGTTGGAATTTTTCGAGGAACACAAAGCCGAGATAGACAAAGAATGATTTGGATGACAGAATTGTTGCCTTTGTGGCCAAGTTTGCAGATGAGATGAAGTTAGGTGAAGGGGAAGATAGCGCTGCAGAAACTCAGAGTCTGGGGAAGGACAGAGACAGATTCGAAAATGGACAAAGATGTGATCGATGGATTATCCAGTAGGGAAGTCGTGCATGCAATTTGGCAGGCAGGATAAAGGCATAGACGATTTTGTAAACAGTGAGAAAATTCGAAAATCAGAGGTGCAGAAGGGACTTGGGTGTCCTTGTGCAGGATTCCCTAATGGTTAATTGCAGTTTGAGTCAGTGTTAAGGTCAGCAAGCTCAATGTTAGCATTCATTTCGAGAGGACTCGAATAGGATGTTATTCTGAGGTTTTATAAGGCATTGGTCAGATCACACTCGGAGTATTGTGAGCAGATTTGGGTCCCTTATATCGGAAAAGATGTGCTGGCATTGGAAAGGGTCCAGGAGGTTCACAGGAATGATTTTGGGAATGAAAGAGTTAACATATGAGGAGTGTTTGATGGTTTTGGGCTGTACTCATGGGAGTTTAGAAGAATGGCTGATTTATTATCCCTCTCAACTCTACTCTCCCGCCTCCTCCCCATAACATTTGACACCTTGACTAATCAAGAAGTTTACATATCAACTTCTGCTTTAAAAATCACACACGAGAAAATCTGCAGATGCTGGTAATCCAAGCAACACAGGTCCTGATGAAGGGTCTCGGCCCGATCTCTCTGAAACCTACCCAGAGAGAGTGGATGTCGGAAGGATGTTTCCTATAGTGGGTGGGTCGAGAACACAAGGCACAGCCTCCGACTTGAGGATGTCCATTTAGAACAGAGATGAGGAGGAATTCCTTTATCCACAGGATAGGGAATCTGCCACAGGGAATATATTTCATTGAGTATATTTAAGGTGAAGCCACACACCACAAAATGCTGGAGAAACTCAGCAGGCCAGGAAGCATCTATGGAAAAGAGTGAACTGTTGATGGTTCAGGCTGAAATCCTGCATCAGGACCTGTGTTGTTTAATGGTCCCTGCAAATTCTCCCCCTGTCCAAATGAGGTGCTGCGGGTGATGAATGTTAACATTGAATGAAGGGCCTGTTCCTGTGCTGTACTGTTCTATGTTCTCTGTTCCCTGATCAGAAGAATGAGAGGAGATCTCAGAGAAACAAAAAATTATTTTGGGGTCCACAGGCAGGATACAGGGAGGATGTTTTCCCTGTCTGAGGAGTCAAGGGTCAGGGGTCACTGTCTGTTTGGAATTCTCAGCACCCGTAGGGAGAGGCGGGTTTGGGGGTTCTTATCCATTCAGTTCACAGAGCCATCGCCGTACAGCATAGAAATGTGCCCTTCGACACATCACATCTCTGCTGACCTATTTAGCCATCTACATTCATCCCATTGGCCAGCATTAGGTCAGTCTCCTTCTGTGCCTTGCCTGTTGAAGTGTCTGTCCAAGTGTCTCTTAAACACAGGGGACATGAGGCCTGTAACCTGCAGAGGTCGGTGCTGGGGCCGGGGTTGTTTGTCATTCCTATTAATGATTTGGATGATAATGTCGGTGACATAGTTAGTAGGTTTGTTAATGACACTAAAATTCATGGTACAGTGGACAGGGAAGAGGGTTATCTCTGTTTACACCGGGCCCTTGATCAACTGTAGAGATGGGTACAGGGAGAATGTTTTAAAATACATCTTGGCAGGTCCGTGGATAAGAAAAGGTGAAAGGAATAATGGGCAAATGGGACTAGCTCACTAGAGCAAGTTGGTCAGCACAAACAAGTTGGGCCGATGGGCCTCCGTCACCTCCAGTTTAAATCTATTCACTCACCCCTTTCCCATCTTAATCCACCCCTTTCCTGCACTCGTTTCTGCTGTCTATTTATTTCTGTTCTTGAGGGAAGATGTCGACCTGAAACGTAGACTGTCCATCTCTCTCCACACCTCCTGCCTGACCCGCTCGGTTCCTCCAGCATTTTGTGTCTGTTTGATCGGGAAATCTCTGCTCTCCGTCCAGCGGAAACCCCTGGGGAGACATTAGTTGTCCATCCGCTTTCATCGGGTAAACCTCGGGAAAGGTTCGCGCCGGCCACCCGACCGCGCCTGAGGCCTAGCGGCCTTTCCCCCGATCCCCGGGGCCGCGCTGCCCGAGTCTCCCCCCCGATCCCCGGGGCCGCGCTGCCCGAGTCTTCCCCCGATCCCCGGGGCCGCGCTGCCCGAGTCTCCCCCCGATCCCCGGGGCCGCGCTGCCCGAGTCTCCCCCCGACCCCAGGGGCCGCGCTGCCCGAGTCTCCCCCGATCCCCGGGACCGCGCTGCCCGAGTCTCCCCCGATCCCCGGGGCCGCGCTGCCCGAGTCTCCCCCCGATCCCCGGGGCCGCGCTGCCCGAGTCTCCCCCCCGATCCCCGGGGCCGCGCTGCCCGAGTCTCCCCCGACCCCAGGGGCCGCGCTGCCCGAGTCTCCCCCCGATCCCCGGGGCCGCGCTGCCCGAGTCTCCCCCCGATCCCCGGGGCCGCGCTGCCCGAGTCTCCCCCCGATCCCCGGGGCCGCGCTGCCCGAGTCTCCCCCCGATCCCCGGGGCCGCGCTGTCCGAGTCTCCCCCCGATCCCCGGGGCCGCGCTGCCCGAGTCTCCCCCCGATCCCCGGGGCCGCGCTGCCCGAGACTCCCCCCGATCCCCGGGGCCGCGCTGCCCGAGTCTCCCCCCGATCCCCGGGGCCGCGCTGCCCGAGTCTCCCCCCGATCCCCGGGGACTCTCTAATTCTCTGCTTCTCCCCCCAGTCTCTGTCACCCTGGATGTGGAAACGGCGAGTCCGTATCTCGAGGTGTCTGAGGATCGGAAGAGTGTGAGACGGACCCGGACCCGGAGGAATCTCCATGTCACCGGGAAGAGATTCACAAAGCGGGCTTGTGTGCTGGGATCGGAGGGATTCACATCGGGGAGACATTACTGGGAGGTGGAGGTGACGGGGAATCGGGACTGGTGTCTGGGAGTCGCCGCAGAGTCTGTGGAGAGGAAGGGATGGATCAGACTGAGTCCGGAGACCGGATTCTGGGTCATCGGGCGGGTTGGTGACGTGTTACATCGGGATTGTGACGTGTTGTTTGACGTCTTCAGTGGTCGCCCCTCCCCCGAGTCCCGTCTCCCTGCCGGTCCCATCCCCGGGAGGGTGGGAGTTTATCTCAGTTACCAGTCCGGGACAGTTTCATTTTACAACGCGGAGACCAAGTCCCATCTCCACACCTTCACTGGGAATAAATTCACGGGGAAACTTTATCCTTTCTTCATGACTGGGGATGAAAACCAGTGGCTGAGAATCTGCTCCGGTTCCGCTCCGGGTCTGTAAACGGGTTGGGTCCCGGGACCGGCGTCAGGAGTAAAGTCCCTGTAAATATAAATGTGCGGAGAGTGAAATAAACACGAAATGAGAATTCTCGATCCATTAATTTTAACTCGTTCATCGCATCCGACAACAGAACAGCAACACCGCGGATTCAGCAGCAGCCGCGGGCGGCGGGTCCTGAGCTCCCCCGGGTCCTAAAGTCCTCCCGCACTGAGACAGGTTAAATGGGACAAGTGGGGGCGGTGCTGACTGGGAGAGGGGTCAGGGTGAATCTTGGTCAGACCATAACAGACAGGAGCAGAATTAGGCCGTTCAGCTCATCGACTCCTCTCATGGCTGATCCCGGATCCCACTCAACCCCATACACCTGCCTTCTCACCATGTGCTTTGATGTACTGATAGATCAGGAAATGATAAACTTCGGCCTTAAATATTCCCGCAGCTTGTCTCCACCGTAGTCTGTGATAGAGTGTTCCACAGGGTCACTACTCTCTGGCTAAAAATATTCCTCCTGACCTCTGATCAAAAGACCCCCCTTCAATGTTGAGACTGTGTCCTCTAGTCTGGATATCCCCACCACATGAAACAACCTCTCCACATCCACCCTGTCTAATCTTTCCAACACTCGGTAGGTTTCAATGAGACTCCCCTTTCCTTTATGAGATATGGGACCCAAAACTTTGACAAAACTCCAAGTATGGCTTAACTTGTGTCCTATAAAGGCTCAGCAATATCTCCTTGCTTAAATATTCTATTCCCCTTCAGAGAAAAGCCAGCATTGCATTTCCCTTCTTTACCACAGACTCAAAATGTGAAATAACCTTCTGGGACTCTTGCAGGAGACCTCCTAAGCCCCCTGCACCTGTGAATTTTCTGTCTATTTAAATAATACTGAGCAATATTATTCCTTGGACAAAAATGCATGATCAGATATTTCCCGACACTGTATTTAAACTGCCATGTTTTATACTATTGGCTAGTTTGCCTCAGATTTCATCTTTAACATTCTTATCACTTTTTAGTTGCCTTTTGTTGGATTTCAAAGCATCCAATAATCGAGCATCCCACTCACGTTTGCTACCTTATATGCCATTTCCTCAGGTTTTACACAGTCCTAAACTTCCCTTGTCAGCCACGGGTGCCAACCCCCGCCATTTGAGAACTTCTTCTGTGTGCCAAACATACGCTAATACTATTTAATGTAGTGCATAGGGCCCATATGTCTAAAGATAAATTAGCCCGTTTTTATTCCCATTTAAACCCTATTTGTGACAGGTGTCACTCTGAGGTGGATTCCTTAACTCATATGTTTTCATCCTGTCCTCTTTTGGAAATTTTCTGGGAAGATATTTTTGATATTATTTCAACAGTTTTGCGTTTTCATTTACAACCTCATCCTATTACGGCAATTTTTGGTTTGCCAATGATAGAACATAGATTTTTATCCTCTTCAGCCTGTCGGATGATCGCATTTGTTTCTTTAATGGCCAGAAGATCCAGTTTATTGAACTGGGAGGAGACCAATCCTCCTACCACATTTCAATGGTTTTCCCAAACTATATCATGTTTAAATTTACAAAAAAAAAATCAGAAGTGACATTTTTATCCATCGGTTACATTTGAAGAGAGTTGGAAACCATTTATTCAACATTTTCATATGATGTAATTTGACCTTTCCAAATCCTTCTTATTAACCTAAAATATATGAACAGAGGAACGGAGCTGACGACATCATAGAGTGATTTACCCACCAGAGTACCTATCTCAGAGAACATATCATTTATCATAATATTAAATAATGAAGGGCTACAAATACTGCCTTGTGGGGTCCCTTCCTCTATCTCGTAGAAACACAAACATAACATGGCCACCCATTCCTGCACAGTCCGTCCAAATAAGAAACTCAGATAAATTATGCAATCTCCCCTCATTCCTATTTTCCAAAATTCATTCAAAAGTCCTTCCGTCCATAACATATCATATGCGTTTACAATAGCAAAAAAAACTGCTATTACAACATCTTTATTTAACTGTTCTTACCTGATATCATCTTCCAAATCCAAAACTGAATCTAATGTTATTCTGTCCTTCCAGAATCCACTCTGATAAAACGCTATATCACCACTCTTTTCCAAAATATAACTCAAGTGCTTGATTACCATACATTCCATCAGTTTACATAAATTAGTAATGAATGATATAGGCCCAAAACGAGAAGGATCGGACGGGGATCTCCCAGGTTTCAGAGCAGGCACAACTGCTTCCATACTCCATCAGGCAGGAAGATGGCCTGATCTCCAAACACAATTCAAACATTTAATATTTTCATGAGAGAGAATTACAATTACATATATCACCCTTTCCTGTGGTGCCTGACCTGAATTAATAATAGACTGCTTAAATTCCTGAAAAGAAAACTCTACATCAGTGATACTGTAGCCATGTGCTACACACAGCGCTAGAATAACCACACGGAGTCGGTGAGTTAGAGTTGCGATGAAAGAGATTTATTCAAACTTCGCGGCCCGCTTTAAAGCCTTCCAGTTCCCGCCCTCCCTGGGCGGGACTGCTGTGGGGAATGCATATTCCCAGACCCTTTCTGCGCACGGGATTTTCCCCCTGCTGGTGAAGATGGCCTGGCGCCCTTTTTGCTGCCGGCCCTCTGCCTGCGAGCGCTGTTTCGTGAGCTGGTTCGTGGGTGCCAGAAAGTGGGTCGCCACATACCCCCCCCCCCCAGAACCGGCGATACCTCCCCCAATGTCCACAGTCTGGATCGGCCTCTGTTTGGGAGGTCTGCCCCTGGGCCGCGGTGCCTGAGCCTGGACCGGTCGCGCCAAGTCCACATGGGCCGGTTTGAGTCGGTCCACCGTGATAACCTCCTCTCTCCCCCCAATGTCCAGCACGAACGTGGACCCGTTGTTCCTGATCACCTTAAACGGCGCCTCGTAGGGCCGCTGTAGCGGTGCCCGGTGTCCGCCCCGTCGTACAAAAAGAAACTTACAGTTCTGCAGGTCTTTGGGTACGCAGGTCGGGCTCTGTCCGTGCTGTGAAGTGGGTATGGGGGCCAGGTTACCGAGCCTCTCCCGTAGTCTGTCCAGGACTGCTGTGGGTTCTTCCTCTTGCCCCCTTGGGGCTGGTATGAACTCTCCTGGGACGACCAGGGGCGCGCCGTACACCAACTCGGCCGACGAGGTGTGTAGATCCTCTTTGGGCGCCGTGCGGATTCCGAGCAGGACCCAGGGAAGTTCGTCCACCCAGTTAGGCCCCTCCAGGCGGGCCATGAGAGCCGATTTCAGGTGACGGTGGAAGCGCTCCACTAGTCCGTTCGACTGTGGGTGGTAGGCAGTTGTGTGGTGTAGCTGTGTTCCTAAAAGTCTGGCCATAGCTGACCACAGGCTGGAGTTGAACTGGGCGCCCCTGTCGGAGGTAATGTGGGCCGGTACCCCAAAGCGTGCTACCCAGGTTGCGATCCGTGCTCGGGCGCAGGATTCGGAGGTGGTGTCGCTGAGCGGGACTGCCTCTGGCCATCTGGTGAACCGGTCTATCATAGTTAGGAGGTACCGCGCTCCTCGTGACTCTGGCAGGGGCCCCGCGATATCCACATGGATGTGGTCGAACCTCCGGCGGGTGGGTTCGAACCGCTGCGGTGGAGCCTTGATATGCCGATGCACCTTGGCCGTTTGGCACTGCATACACGTTTTGGCCCATTCACTGACCTGCTTACGAAGTCCATCCCACACGAACCTGTTGGCGACCAGCCGGATGGTTGTCCTGATGGAGGGGTGCGCTAAGTTGTGAATGGATTCCAACACCCACCGGCGCCAGGCTGCTGGGACAACGGGGCGGGGTTGGCCGGTAGCTACGTCACACAGTAGGGTCCTCTCACCTGGGCCTACGGGGAGGTCTTGGAGCTGCAAACCGGAGACTGCAGTCCTGTAACTGGGGATCTCAGCGTCTGCCTGCTGTGCCTCTGCCAGCGCTGCATAGTCCACCCCCTGGGACAGGGCCTGTATGGTAGGTCTGGAAAGTGCGTCCGCCACGACGTTGTCCTTTCCCGAGACATGCCGGATGTCTGTCGTGTACTCGGAGATGTAGGACAGATGTCGCTGCTGGCGGGACGACCAGGGGTCGGACACCTTAGTGAACGCAAAGATAAGCGGTTTGTGGTCTGTGAACGCGGTGAAGGGCCTACCTTCTAAGAAGTACCTGAAATGCCGGATTGCCAGGTATAGTGCCAATAGCTCCCGGTCGAAAGCACTGTATTTGAGTTCGGGTGGTCGTAGGTGTTTGCTGAAGAACGCCAGGGGTTGCCAGCGATCCTCGATGAGTTGTTCCAGCACTCCACCGACTGCTGTGTTGGATGCGTCCACCGTGAGGGCAGTAGGAACGTCCGTTCTGGGGTGCACTAGCATCGCGGCGTTTGCCAAGGCTTCTTTGGTTTTAACGAAAGCGGTTGCGGCCTCTTCGTTCCAGGTAATGTCCTTGCCCCTACCCGGCATTAGAGTGAACAAGGGGCGCATGGTTCGGGCTGCTGAGGGGAGGAAACGGTGGTAGAAATTCACCATACCCACGAATTCCTGCAGGCCTTTGATTGTGTTGGGTCGGGGGAAGTGGCGGACCGCGTCTACCTTGGCGGGCAGCGGGGTTGCCCCGTCTTTAGTAATCCTGTGGCCCAGGAAGTCGATGGTGTCGAGTCCGAACTGGCATTTGGCTGGATTGATTGTAAGGCCGAATTCACTCAGGCGGGAGTAGAGCTGGCGGAGGTGGGACAGATGCTCCTGCCGACTACTGCTGGCTATGAGGATGTCGTCCAAATAGATGAATGCAAAGTCCAGGTCGCGTCCCACCGAGTCCATTGGCCGCTGGAAAGTCTGTGCGGCATTCTTTAGACCAAACGGCATTCGGAGGAATTCGAAAAGTCCGAACGGGGTGATAAGTGCTATTTTGGGGATGTCGTCCGGATGTACAGGGATTTGATGGTATCCCCGGACGAGGTCTACCTTGGAAAAGATCCTTGCGACGTGTAGGTTTGCTGCGAAGTCTTGAATGTGCGGCACAGGGTAGCGGTCTGGCGTTGTAGCCTCGTTCAGTCTGCGGTAGTCACCGCATGGTCTCCAGCCCCCCGTTGCCTTCGGCACCATGTGAAGGGGGGAGGCCCATGGGCTGTCGGACCGTCGTATGATCCCTAATTCCTCCATCTTCTTGAACTCCTCCTTCGCCAGTCGGAGCTTGTCCGGGGGAAGCCTTCGAGCACGGGCGTGGAGGGGTGGTCCCTGGGTCGGGATGTGGTGCTGTACTCCGTGTCTGGGCATGGCTGCCGTGAACTGCGGTGTCAGCACTGATGGGAAATCCGCCAGGACCCTGGTGAATTCATCGTCGGACAGCGTGATGGAGTCCAGGTGTGGGGCTGGCAACTGTGCTTCACCCAGGGAGAACGTTTGAAAAGTCTTGGCGTGGACTAATCGCTTCCCTTACAAGTCGACCAGCAGGCTGTGGGCTCGTAGAAAATCTGCCCCCAGCAGGGGTTGGGCCACGGCGGCCAGTGTGAAGTCCCACGTGAACCGGCTGGAGCTGAACTGTAGCCGCACCGTGCGGGAGCCGTAGGTTCGTATTGTGCTGCCATTAGCGGCCCTCAGGGCGGGTCCCGGTTCTCTGTTGCGGGTGTCGTAACTCGTTGGAGGTAAGACGCTGATCTCCGCTCCGGTGTCGACCAAAAGGCGGCGTCCCGACTGCTTGTCCCAGACGTACAGGAGGCTGTCCTGATGGCCAGCCGCCGTAGCCATCAGCGGCGGCTGGCCCTGGCGTTTCCCGGGAATTTGCAGGGCGGTCTGCAGCGGCGGGCCTCTGTGCCCCACCGCTGGTGGTAGAAACACCATTGTTCGTTGGGCTTCTCACTCCCGTCGCCGGGTTTTGTAGGCTCTGCTGCCGGCCCTGGTCTGGTCTGTCGTTGGGCACGCGGCTTGGTGATCTGTGCGACGGATGCCCCTCTCTCTTTCCTGGCATTCTACAGCACATCTGCTCGGACCGCCACCTCCCGGGGTTTGCTGAAATCTGCGTCGGACAGCAGCAGTCATATGTCCTCGGGCTGTTGCTCTAGGAACGCCTGCTCAAACATGAGGCAGGGTTTGTGTCCTTCAGCCAGGGCCAGCATCTCGTTCATTAATGCTGACGGCGGCCTGTCTCCCAAACCATCCAGGTGCATTAAGCGGCGTGCTCGTTGGCGCCGTGAGAGTCCGAAAGTCCTTATGAGCAGGGTTTTGAATGCTGTGTATTTGCCGTCCTCCGGGGGCGACTGTATAAACTCCTCAACTTGTGCAGCAGTCTCCTGGTCGAGGGAGCTCAGCACGTAGTAGTAGCGAGTGGACTCCGAGGTTATCTGCCGAATGTGGAATTGTGCTTCTGCTTGTTCGAACCATAAATGGCGTCGCAGCGTCCAGAAGCTTGGCACTTTTAACGAAACTGCGTGAACAGATGCAGCATCGGTCATCTCTGGTCCAAATATCGTTTGGGCCGTCGGGGTCACCAATTGTAGCGATGTGCTACACACAGCGCTAGAATAACCACACGGAGTCGTTGAGTTGGAGTTGCGATGAAAGAGGTTTATTCAAACTTCGCGGCCCGCTTTAAAGCCTTCCCGTTCCCGCCCTTTTTGCTGCCCGCCCTCTGCCTGCGCACGCTGTTTCGTGAGCCGGTTCGTGGGTGTCAGAAAGTGGGTCGCCACAATACAATGGTTCTCTCAGGTGATGTTATGTCTCAGTTTGGAGAAAATCAGAAGTAGAACTTTTGATCCTCAATTTGACTTTGAGAAAAGTTGGGGTTCTTTTGCCCGTTACTATCATCTGATTTGAGTTAATTAAGATGGTTTCCTTCTGATTCTTGTTTCAATAGATTTGAGTTGGCGGATTGATGTTTTTCTTTTATGGAAGCTTGTATGGTGTACAGCTCCGGGGTCGTGCTCCCAATGGTTTGTTTTCTCTTTTTGTTTATTTTTTTGTTAGCAAGGGTTTTTTTTTGTTTTAGTTAGTAGGGGTTCTTAATTAGTCCTGACGAAGGGTCTTGGCCTGAAACGTCGACTGCGCCTCTTCCTATAGATGCTGCTTGGCCTGCTGCGTTCACCAGCAACTTTGATGTATGTTGCTTGAATTTCCAGCATCTGCAGAATTCCTGTTGTTAGGGGTTCTTAATTTCCTTCTTTCTTTTTTCAAAAAAAAAATATTCTTAACACTTTTTTTTATTGTTCATATAGTGTTTAGCTTTGTTAATCAGTTATTTGGTAATTTAATTCCTCATTGTGCATGTTGACTTGATTAATGTATTTTTTGTTGATCTCAATAATAAACAATAAAAAAGATTTTAAAATGAAATAACTTCACTAAGTACGAAGACAGAGTTTAAAATACACTGATTTATTTGTCTCAGATCCAGAATATTAAACTCCAGTCCCATTAAACGTGAATGTGCAGCAGAAGAAACTCCTCCCATGCCCAGTGACCAGGGTACAGAACTGGGTGTGGTGAGCAGCAGCAATAATTGCAGAGTTCAGCACCAACAGTCACTGTCGAAATTGCATTCAGCAAAGGTGATGGATAAATATCCAGCACGCAGCTTATTGAAACTTTCTCCCCAGTGTGAACCCGGTAGTGTGTCACAAGTGTAAGATGCTGTAAGGTTTCACTGCTAATGTAATGGCCTCTCTGCAATGTTTCACTGCTGAGGTAATGGATTCTCTGTAGCAGCAATGTTTAGGTTATGACTAGAGATAACAGGGTTTTGGAATGCAGGGCTATTCAATGACAGAAATGTTGTTCTTCTGTGTGAGTCTGGAAGAGAAATTTTCATGGTCTTTTGCTGGGGAGAGATGAGAAAATGCGAATGAAGAGAGTGGGCCCTTTTTCTTTTTTTTTCGTTTACTTCACTAACCCTATAGTCAATGTACGAATTCTAAAGCTCAGTCGTTTAATCACATATTCTGTACTGTTTGTTAATTGAGATTTCTTACGTTTGGCCGGGCTGGGGGGCTATCAGCCCCTACATTAAGCTGCTAGCCGAAGTGAGAGTTACAGAAGGTTAGACAACTGAGCGAATCGCTTCCCATATTCAGAGCAGGTGAACGGCCTCTCCCCAGTGTGAACCTGGTAGTGTGTCATAAGGATAGATAACTGAATGAATCCTTCACCACATTCACAGCAGGTGAATGGCCTCTTCCCAGTGTGAAATCAATGATGCACATTTGGTTGATATGGCTGAGAGAATCTCTTCCTGCTCTCTTCTGAGCAGGTGATCGGCCTCTACCCAGTGTGAACTCGCTGGTGTCTCTGTAGTTGAGATAACAGAGTGAATCCTTTCCCACACTCTAAGCAGGTGAACGGCCTCTCCCCACTGTGAACTGACCAGTGTGCTTGTAGGTGGGATGACTGAGTGAATCCTTTCCCACACTCTGAGCAGGTGAATGGCCTCTCCCCAGTGTGAACTCGCTGATGTACCTTCAGTAGAGATGACTTAATGAATCCCTTCCCACAGACTGAGCAGGTGAATGGCCTCTCCCCTGTGTGAACTCGCTGATGTATCTTCAGTAGAGATGACTTAATGAATCCTTTCCCACAGTCTGAGCAGGTGAACGGCCTCTCCCCAGTGTGAACTGACCAGTGTGCCATTAGAGTGGACGACTGAGTGAATCCTTTCCCACACTCAGAGCAGGTGAACGGCCTCTCCCCAGTGTGAACTGACTGGTGTCTCAGTAGCTGAGATGACAAAGTGAATCCCTTCCCACAGACTGAGCAGGTGAAGGGCCGCTCTCCAGTGTGAACTCGCTGATGAACCTTCAGTTGAGATGGTTGAGTGAATCCCTTCCCACAGACTGAGCAGGTGAATGGCTTCTCCCCAGAGTGAACTGACTGGTGCGTCAGTAGACGAGCTAAACGTGTGAATCCCTTCCCACAGTCTGAGCAGGTGAATGGCCTCTCCCCGGTGTGAACTCTCTGATGTGCCTTCAGTTGGGATGACAAAATAAACCCCTTCCCACAGTCTGAGCAGGTGAACGGTCTCTCCCCAGTGTGAACTCGCTGATGGACCTTAACTTGAGCTGACGAAATGAATCCCTTCCCACAGTCTGAGCAGGTGAATGGCCTCTCCCCAGTGTGAACTCGCTGATGTACTTTCAGCTGAGATGATGAAATGAATCCTTTCCCACAGTCCGAGCAGTTGAATGGCCTCTCCCCAGTGTGAACTCGCTGATGTACCTTCAGTAGAGATGACTTAATGAATCCTTTTCCACAGTCTGAGCAGGTGAACGGCCTCTCCCCAGTGTGAACTGACCAGTGTGCCATTAGAGTGGATGACTGAGTGAATCCTTTCCCACACTCTGAGCAGGTGAATGGCCTCTCTCCAGTGTGAATTGACTGGTGTCTCAGTAGCTGAGATGACAAAGTGAATCCCTTCCCACAGACTGAGCAGGTGAACGGCCTCTCCCCACTGTGAACTCGCTGATGTACCTTCAGTTGAGATGACTGAGTGAATCCCTTCCCACAGACTGAGCAGATGAACGGCCTCTCCCCGGTGTGAACTCGCTGATGTACCTTCAGTTGAGATGACTGAGTGAATCCCTTCCCACAGACTGAGCAGGTGAACGGCCTCTCCCCAGTGTGAACTCGCTGATGTACCTTCAGTTGGGATGATAAAGTGAATCCCTTCCCACAGACTGAGCAGGTGAATGGCCTCTCCCCAGTGTGAACTCGCTGATGTACCTTCAGTTTAGATGACCAAGTGAATCCCTTCCCACAGACTGAGCAGGTGAATGGCCGCTCCCCAGTGTGAAACTGCTGGTGAGCCATTAGGTCAGATGACCGAGTGAATCCTTTCCCACAAATTCAGCAGATGACCAGCCTCTGTCCAGTGTGAACTGACTGGTGTGTCCACAGGTGGGAAGACCGACTGAATCCCTTCTCACCCACAGGACAAGGTGAACGGCCTTGTCCCAGTGTGAACTTGCTCATGTATCTTCATGAGATGACCTTGAATCCCCACAGTCTGAAAAGGTGAACAGCCTCTCCCCTGTGTAAACTGACAGGCATGCCAGTCAGTCAGATGATGGAGTGAATCCCTTCCTCCACTTCTTATAGACGTGTACAGAGACAGCAAAACTGGCCTGTTGTGTTCCAGATTCCCGTAGATAAATTCCTTGTCATTTTTAACCTGAGAAAAGATATATAAAATCCATCAATAAGTGAAGAACAACATTTCAGATGAGATCACTTGAGTTGTCAAGGTGTGATCCGGCATCTCACTGTTACAGTGAAGTTTAACCCAAGTTGGAGAGAGAAATCATCTTCCAACCGGGCACAATGCTGGTATCTGGAATGACCATCAAATTCTCTGACGCTCTTCCTGTCTCTAAAAAAAATAAGGCATTTCTGCCATCTCCAATCTGTGGAGTATAAGAAATGTAAGAGAACAAATAAGAAATAAATCAGGATGGCTAAAAGAAGGCATGAGGTTGCCCTCGCAGAAAAGATGAAGAATAATCCTCAGAGATTCTGGAGATATATTAAGAGCAAAAGGATTCCAAGGTACAAAGTTGGTCCTCTGGAAGACCAGAATGGCAATCCAGATGTGGAACCAGAGCAGATGGGAAGATCTTAAATATTGTTTTCATCTCTATTTACTCAGGAGATGGACACAAGGTCTATGGGAGTGTGGAAAAGCAGCATTAACATCGTGGACTCTGTACAGATTAAAGAAGAGGAGATGTTTGCTATCCTGAGGCAGATTAGGGTGGATAAATCTCCAGGGCATGACAAGGTGCTCCCTCGGACCCAACGGGAGGCAAGTGCAGAAATCGTCGGGGCCCTAGCAGAGATAATTAAATCACACTTAGTGACAGGGGAGTTATCAGAGGATTGTAGGATAGGCAAAGTTATTTCGCTGTTCAACATAGAACATAGGAATCTACAGCATACTCCAGGCCATTCAGCTGACAATGTTGTGCCAACCATGCAACTTACTCGAGAAATGGCCTGGAATTCCCCTAGCACATCGCCCTCTATTTCTCTCAGCTCCAGGTACCTATCTGAGAGGCTGTTAAAAGACGCTATTGTATCTGCCTCCACCACCGCCGCTGGCAGTGCATTCCACGCACCCACCACTCTCTGTGTAAAAAACTGATCCCTGACATCCCCTCGGTATCTATTTCCAAGTACCTTAAATCTACGCCCTTCGTGTTAGCCATTTCAGCCCTGGGAAAAGTGTCTGGCTATCCACACAATTAATGCCCCTCATCATCTTATAGATCGAAAAAAAGCTCTAAGCATAAACAAGGAAACTACTGTACACATTGTTTTGAGGATTTGTTGGAAGGATACACGATTATGAGGGTAGATATAGGGTAAGTGCAAGCAGGCTTTTTCCACTGATGTTGGGCAGGACGACAACCAGAGGTCATGGGTAAGTGGCTTCACCATTTATTGAAAATTTAACGGGACTGCGTGGAAAACCTCTTCACTGAATTGATTGTGAGAGTGTGGAATGAGATTCCAGCACAAATGGTGCATGTGAGCTCGATGTCACCATTTAAGGGAAGTTTGGATTGGTACCTGGATGGTTGGGGTATGGAGGGCTGTGGTCCCGGTCGTTGCATTAGACAGCTTAATTGTTTTCAGCATTGTCTAGACGGGACAAATGGCCTGTTTCTGCACTGAACTTCTCCATGCTTCTTTGACAGAGAAGCTGGCCAAACTTGGTTGGAAGGGGAAACTGGTAGGAATGACGGTGGAGCAACAAAGGCTGGAGTTTCTGGGAGCAGTTCGGGAGCTGCATGGTAGATACACACCAGTGAAGCACTCTAAAGGCAGGAGGACACAACCATGGCTGAAATAAGAAGTCAAAGCCCCAGCAAGTTAATGGATACTTCTCCTGGTATTAGACAATGGCGATTTAATTCTAATTTGCTTCAAGACCCGGATTTTGTTAAGTTTATGAAAGAACAGATTGATCTCTTCTTTTCAACTAATATTACGGAAGAAATCTCCAACGGGACAATATGGGACACTTTTAAAGCATATATCCGTGGACAGGTTATTTCTTATTCTGTTGGTTTGAAAAAACGTATTAAGAATGAAACCCTTTTGTTGGTTGATAAAATTTAAGAAATTGATAAGGAATATTCCATTGTTCCTAGTAAGGAGCTTTATAAACAGAGTCAAACTTCAAATGGAACACAGCTTATTGTTAACATCCCCGATTGAAAATCAATTAATGAAAACTAGAAGTGAGTTTTATATACATAGTGACAAATCGGGTAAATTATTAGCTAATCAATTGAAAACTGCTTCGGTTAAAGGTCGAATCATTAAGATTCACAAACATGATGACACCGTGACAGTTAATCATGATGAGATAAACAAAACTTTTCAGGAATTTTATACCTCCTTATACCATTCTGAATTACCTCACCATCCCAACACTATGCAGGACTTTTTAAGGAAATTGAATTTTCTGAAATTATCACCCGAAGAATGTTTAACATTAGAAACTCCTATTACGGATGAAGAAACAATAGCTGTTATTTCTTCAATGAATTCTGGCAAAGCACCTGGTCCAGATGCTTTTACAGTGGAATTTTTAAAGTTTTTTTTCATCTATTCTTTCTCCTTGGTTGTCTAGAGTTTTTTAAAGAAGCAATCAGATTAGGTAAATTACCACAATCATTTTATGGAGCTTCTATTTCTTTAATTCTTGAAAAGAATAAAGATCCTACTGACTGTGCATCATACTGACCAAAATCTCTCCTGAATGTAGATTATAAAAAAATTTCTGAAGTATTAGCAACTAGGTTAGAGAAGGTATTACCTCAAATTAGTTCTGTGGACCAAACTGGATTGATTAAAAACCGTTCTTCATCTTTTAATATTAGGAGGTTAATGAATATTGTCTATACTCCTTCACTTAGTACTCCAGAATGTGTTATTTCAATAGATGCTCAGAAAGCTTTTGACAGAGTTGAATGGCCATATCTATTTAGTGTGCTTGAGAAATTTCATTTTAGTCCGATATTTATATCTTGGATTAAATTGATATATCATACCCCTGTAGCTTCCATTTGTACTAACAATCAAAGATCTCCCTTTTTTCACTTATCTCGGGGTACTTGGCAGGGATGTCCTCTTGGTCCATTATTATTCGATATTGCCCTTGAACCTTTAGCAATTGCTATCTGAGTCTCACCTAACATTTTTGGTATTACCCGTGGGAATGAAATACACGAGTTATTATATGCAGATGATTTGTTATTATACATTTAATCCTGAGAAATCTATTCCCACTATTTTATCTTTGTTGGCTCAGTTTAGGAATTTTTCTGGTTATAAATTGAACTTTAATAAGAGCAAACTATTTCCAGGTTCCAATTTATGGATGTTTGCCATTTAAATTGGTTACTGATTTTTTTATATATTTAGGGCTCAAAATTACAAAAAAGCATAAGGGTCTATTTAAGGCTAATTTCTTACCTTCAATTGATCGGAATAAACTTTTGTTTACTAAATGGTCACCAATGTCTCTATTATTGATCGGTCGGATCAATGCTATTAAGATGATTATTTTACCTAAACTTTTATATCTATTTCAAGTGGTGCCAATTTTTATCCCAAAATCCTTTCTTGATAATGTTGATTCCAAAATTTGTTCATATATATAGCAGAATAAAAATCCTAGGTTAGGTAAAAGATAGTTACAGAAATCTAAAAAGGAGGGGGGTTTGGCATTGCCGAATTTTAGATTTTACTATTGGGCAATAATATTCGATATTTAAAATTTGGTTATGGGACTTGGATGTAACTTCAAGTCCACATTGGATAAATCTTGAATGTAATTCTTTACAAGGGTTTTCATCGGGTTCTAATTTAGGGACTTCGCTTCCCTTTACTGTACTCTTTCTAAATTGTATAAATAAATGGATAACCCAATAGTAAAATATACTTCACGAATATGGTTTCAATTTCAAAAATTTTTTGGGTTGCATCAATTTATTCTAGCAAGTCCTATTAGATCTAATTTTTTCTTCCAACCCTCCATTATGGACCAAGTATATTTGGCTTGGAAAACTAAAGGTTTGGTACGATTTTGTGATCTATTTTTGGATAATTGTTTCATGTCCTTCGAACAATTATCTAACAAATACAACTTGCCTGGATCCTATTTTTTTTTTTTAGAAATTTACAGATTAGAAACTTTTTAAATACTGTTTCTCCTACCTTCCCGAATTTGTATTCAATGAATATTTTGGGGAAAAAAATGGATTTAAATCCTTTTCAGAAAGGTGTAATAGCAACTATTTACAATATAATTATGAAAATACTTCCAGACGTATCTAATAAAGTTAAGACTGATTAGGAGAGGGAACTTAAGGTGACTTCACTGATTGAAAAATGGGGAAAAAATTCTTCAATTAGTTAATTCATCCTCTATATGTGCTAAACATGTGTTGATACAGTTTAAAGTAGTGCATGGGGCTCATATGTCTAAGGATAAATGAGCTCATTATTACTCTCATATAAATCCTGTGTGTGATAGACGTCACTCTGAGATAGCTTCTTTAACTTATATGTTTTGGTCATGTCCTCTTTTAAAAAAAATACTGGAAAGGTATCTTTGATATTATCTCAACTGTTTTGAGTATTGATTTACAACCCCACCCTATTACTGCAATTTTTGGATTACCAATGACAGAATCAAGTTATTTAACCTCTTCAGCTCATCGGATGGTTGTATGATTGATGGCTGGAATATCCATTTTGCTGAATTGGAAAGAGATCAATCCTCCCACCACATTTCATTGGTTCTCTCAAACTATGTTGTGTTTAAACTTAGAAAAAATTAGAAGTGTTATTTATGATCCCTCTATTAAATTCGAAAACACTTAGAGGCTATTTATTCAACACTTCCATATGATGTAATCTGACCTTTTCCAATACTGTTCTATCTCTTTTTAATGTATGTTGAAAGGAGCGGAGTCAACGACATTAATGGTTCTTTTTTTTAATGTTTCACAACAGCCCATGTCTGTTTTTTAGTTCAGTTGGTTAACACTGTTTAGGTTAGTTTTTTTTTGGGGGGGTATATTCTTCTTTCCTTTTTCACGATATATTAAAAAAAAATTTTTTTGTATATTATATTTGTATCCTGTATAATTGGGAGGTTTAATACCCGTGTGTCAACTGGGTGTATATTTCAATATGTTAAGTACAACAATGTGATCCCAATAACTTTGTATCAATAATATGTTATGTTTATTATTATGAAACCAATTGAAAAAGAAAGAAACAGAAGCCAAAGCCAACATAAAAGCCAAAGAGAGGGCAAATCATAAAGCAAAAAATACTGGGAAGCTTTTAAAAACCAACAGAAAGTCAGATGAGCTCAGGGCGTGGAATTATGATATTGTAGTCATTAATGAGTCTTGGTTGCACCCAGCAGCCTGAGGCATTTAGAGGAACAACATATTCAGGGCCTCAATATCTCTCGAAAACCAAGGTTCCCTGCACCAGTTAGCTTTCAACTTTTATTTTGGAAGGTACATACAAACTCTGCACACACAAAATTTCACTTCTGAAGGCCTCCCACTTACCAAGTACGCTTTTGCCAGAAACAGCCTGTCCCAATCCACACTTGTCAGATATTTCCTGATACCAACAAAATTGACCTTTCTCCAATTTAGAATCTCAAACCGTGGCCCAGACTGCTCTTTTTCTATATTTACTTGGAATCTCATGGCATTATGATCACTAGCTACAAAGTGTTCCCATACACTAATTTCTGTCACTAACCCTGGATCATTTCCTAATAGCTTACTGCACACTTCTACGTCAGAAATTCTACATACTGATTAAGGGCACATCTGACAAACTCTACCCCACCTAGTCCTTTTACAGTATGCAAGTCCTAGTCAATATATAGAAATTTAAAATCACTTACCATCTCAACTTTTGTTTCTTGGCATAGTCTGCGATCTCTCTACAAATTTGTTCTTCTAAATCCCTCAGACTGCTGGGTGCAACCAACTCCCAGTAATGGCTACAATATCATAATTCCAAGTCCTGGGCTCATCTGGCTTTCCGACGATGCTTCTAGCATTGTGATATACACAGCTTAGGACAGTCATTGCACCATGTTCAGCCTTTTGATTGTTGACTTTGTCTGAGGTCTGAACAACATCTGTCTGGTGTCAAGAAAACAACCTCGCCCTCAATGTTGCAACAACACAGGAGCTGGTTGTGGACTACAGGAGGAATGGAGACAGGCTAACCCCTATTGACATAAATGGATCTGGGGTTGACAGGGTGAACAGCTTTAAGTTCCTCGGCATAAAGATCACTGAGGATCTCACCTGGTCTGTACATACGTGCTGTGTGGTGAAAAAGGCACAACAATTCCTCTTTCGCCTCAGATGGTTGAAGAAGTTTGGTGTGGTTCCCCAAATCCCAAGAACTTTTTACAGGGGCACACTTGAGAGCATGCTGAGGGTCTGCATCACTGCCTGGTATGGGAACTGTACTTCCCTCAGTCGCAGGACTCTGCAGAGAGTGGTGCGGACAGCCCAGCCCATCTGTAGATGTGAACCTCCCACTGTCCAGGATATTTACATTATTGTGTAAAAAGGACCCGGAGGATCATTGGGGAGCGGAGTCACCCCAACCACAGGATGTGGCAGCTGCTACCACCCGGGAGACGGGACCGCAGCATAATAGCCGGGACCATCGGCTCCCATTCCCCCAGCAGCCGGAAGCTCCCCGGAGCCCGGGTACGGATCGTGGGGCTGAGAGAGAGGGACTGTCCCGGGACTGCGGGCCACGGTGCCCGGACTCAGTCGGTGCCGAAACCCCCCGCCCGCCCGGCGATCCGCTCTCACCTGATGCCGGTCGTCCCAGGCCGTTTGTGTACTGCGCGCATGCGTGAAACCGGTCACGTTACAACCCTGATGCCTGCGCCTGCGCATTTAATCGGTGCTGCAGTGAGGGGGTTATTTCTAAGGCGCCGCTTTCGGGGTAATCACGGTGCCTTTAGGTTTCTGCAAGCACCGATTCCGTGTCCGTGTCTCACTGTGATTTGTGTGTAGAAAACTCAGCAGCTGTTTTAACGCAGAAAGCAGCTTCTATAAATAATATACTCGATATCAACAGGCATTTCGCCTGTCTAGAGCCAAAGTACAACCCTCTTAGAAATGCCGATATAAAACACAAGAGATTCTGCAGTTGCTGGAAATGTAGACACAAAAACACACACACACACATATATTCCTTGTTGAGTATTTTGTTGGCAATTTCAATGGTAATGCAAATAGCTTTTCTAATTCTTTTGCAAACTTTCCTTGTCCTGTGACTCTGCTGAAAAGAACTGTGAAATACTTGCGCAGTCTTCCCTGCGGTTAGCCTCCCTGATATGTTGTGCTCCCTAACAGAAATAAAAGCATAAGGTGTATCCTTATTGTATTGTCTTATGTAATACTTTGTTTAGTGATTTTGTCTAATCCGTAAACCAATCTGTAATCTGTAAACTGGGTATATGCAGAAAATGTGACATGAAAATACAGTATGTACTTATATATTATCATGGAGTCGTTTTTTTTTAATTCCATCACAACTTTAAGCACACCTGCAGGGAGTTTGGCCTCATCACGTAGGACATCAATAGAGTAGCTCCTTAGCAGCCGGCCAGCTGGTTTAAATAACGTTAGCCATGCCAATGAACAAATGACACCTGTTAAACTCACCTCAACATGTCTTTTACAATCATTTAACCCACCATGGGCAATAGAAAAGTCACTGTTGCAAACAGTGCAGCGAGCAACATTATTTTTGACCCCTATTAGGCAGGGGTACACTTTGGTGTAGTCTGGGGTGAAGTGCGTTTTATATTTTCTTTTTTTTTGAAAAACTTTGTCATGGCGGTGCAGGACACGAAACTGAACTGATGGAGAGAGAGAGGTCGACTGTAAAGCCCGCCCACAGAGAAAACTGATAGGTCTGCTTAGCACAAAGAGAGACCAATCACGATACTCGCTCTTGCTCCCGATCTCGATCTCGCTCCCGTTCTTGTTCTCGTTCCCGCTCCCGCTCCCGCTCTCGTTCTCCCTCTCATTTCCGGGATATTGCATATCATTTGCGGCCGTCAGGGAGCTGCTATTAATATGCTGGAGACTCCCGGAACTTCCGGGAGAGGTAGGATGTCTGGGACCCCCAAAGCCCTGACTGGTGCGGGCAACTCGTTGGTTTCTGACTCTGCTCCATCGAAAATTCACTCGCTAGTCTTTTGTCAGACTTTAGAGGCGCATTGCAATAACCCAGCTGTCTGAGGCACAGTCCTTTGAAACATACAAACTTTGCAGAAACATAGAAACATAGAAAATAGGTGCAGGAGTAGGCCATTCGGCCCTTCGAGCCTGCACCGCTATTCAGTATGATCATGGCTGATCATCCAGGCAGCAACTTACGCCACCTCCAACGGGATCCACCACTAAGCACATCTTTTCCTCCCCCCCCCACTTTCCGCAGGGATCGCTCCCTACACAACTCCCTTGTCCATTCGTCCCCCCCATCCCTCCCCACCGATCTCCCTCCTGGCACTTATCCGTGTAAGCGGAACAAGTGCTACACATGCCCTTACACTTCCTCCCTCACCACCATTCAGGGCTCCAGACAGTCCTTCCAGGTGAGGCGACACTTCACCTGTGAGTCAGCTGGGGTGATATACTGCGTCCGGTGCTCCCGATGTGGCCTTTTATATATTGGCGAGACCCGACGCAGACTGGGAGACCGCTTTGCTGAACACCTACGCTCTGTCCGCCAGAGAAAGCAGGATCTCCCAGTGGCCACACATTTTAATTCCACGTCCCATTCCCATTCTGATATGTCTATCCACGTCCTCATCTACTGTAAAGATGAAGCCACACTCAGGTTGGAGGAACAACACCTTATATTCCGTCTGGGTAGCCTCCAACCTGATGGCATGAACATCGACTTCTCTAACTTCCGCTAATGCCCCTCCTCCCCCTTGTACCCCATCCGTTATTTATTTATATACACACGTTCTTTTTCTCTCTCTCCTTTTTCTCCCTCTGTCCCTCTGACTATACCCCCTGCCCATCCTCTGGGCTTTTTCCCCCCTCCCCCTTTTCTTTTTCCCTAGGCCTCCCGTCCCATGATCCTCTCATTTCCCCTTTGCCAATCACCTGTCCAGCTCTTGGCTCCATCCCTCCCCCTCCTGTCTTCTCCTATCATTTAAGATCTCCCCCTCCCCCTCCCACTTTCAAATCTCTTATTAGCTCTTCTTTCAGTTAGTCCTGACGAAGGGTCTTGGCCCAAAACGTCGACTGTACCACTTCTTATAGATGCTGCCTGGCCTGCTGCGTTCACCAGCAACTTTTAAGCGTGTTGCTGACATGAATAGTTATGACAAGGGCGGGTGACTAAATTTTCTTGAATTTGAGTCTTAATAATACTTTTTAAATTAATTGGAATAAACAAATTTTACATAATCCTACTTCAATATGGAATTGTATTCCTTCTTTTGTCTTTTCCCAGGTTGGTGGATTGATTTTTTTTTCTTTTATGTAATTACAAAATAGACAAAGTTCCTCTCCGTTTATCTCAGTTTCATGAACTGAGATAATCCTGGTCTTTGATTTACAAATACAATTTTTCTCCTCATAGTTATTTTAACTGGAATAAGCACAACATAGTTTCTAAGAATAAATCTTTGTTTTATAAAGGTTGGTTTGATAATAATATTTTGTTAGTTAAATGGTTATTTACTTCAAGTGGTACTTTATTGAGTTAGACTGAGTTTTATCCACCTGTGAAATTCCGGTGACTCCAAAAGAATTTGCTGTTGTTATGGATGGAATTCCATCTCATGTAATTATGTTGTTTAGAAATACATCATATTCGGTAGTTGAATTACCCAGCTTGGATCCATCCAGTACAGCTGCAGAAAAGATTTGTTTTATTCTGTTTTTTTTTAAATAGAGGTATTAGAAGTTTGTTTCAAAAAGACATTACTTCTATTCCTACGCTGTTAGTTTTTGGAATAGTCGCTTGGGGAATCTGAGGTGGAGGAGTATTTGGGGCTCATTTAATAAGTATTTATTGAGGAGTAAAGTTAAAGAAATTTCATTTAAAATTATACATAGATATTATCCAACCAATGTTTATTTGACAAGGTTTAATTCTGGTATTGAAACTAACTACATTTTGTGGTTTAAATCCAGAGGATTTATATCATCAGTTTTGGCATTGTGAATATGTTAAAACATTTTGGGTTGATGTTTGTCAATTTATACATCAATATATTAAAGTGGGTTTTACTTTTTGTTTTGAAAATGTTTTATTTGGGTTTGCTAATAATACCAAATCTCATAGGGATCATTTATCATTAATCTTTTGTTAATTGACAGCAAATTTTATATCCATAACCGCAAATACTGCAGTAAGAAACCTTCATTTATATTTTTACGTCAGATTTCAAACTATACATTAATACTCTGAAAACTTCCCATAACCAGAAAGCTGGAAAGACTGTACAAATTTGTCAAAGTTTTGGGTTATTTCTGTAAATGTTTTTGTTTTGTGACTCCCTTTAGATAAAGTTCCTCCTGTCCAACAGTATTGAGAGCGGATTTTCTTTTTATTTATATATTTAAAGTTAATAGTTATATATTTGTTGCTGCTTTTGTGTTGTTCCCCGGCTTTGTTAGCAGATTCTTCACTGTTTGTATTTGTTTAAACTAATGCGCATGCCTGAACCCCGCAGCCAATTCCCGGATGTCGCGCATGCGCTCAGTAGACGGGAGGCTCTCCAGGGTCGAACGCAGGTAGGAGCGCGGCCGCGGGTGGGAATTTAATCAGCGGCGTCTCAACTGCGATTGAAGGAAAACTGTTGTGAGCTCCGTCCACACTGGCCCTGCACCCCAGCACAGTCCCAGTCCTTTCCCTCTCTCAGCCCCACGATTTACCCGAGCCACGGGGCTTCCGGCTGATGAGGGCTGGCGCTGCCGCCATTTTGCCCGTCGCTGGGTCCTTGGATGGCAGATAGACAGGTTTCTAGTTCGTGGGGGCTTCTGGGTAAAGAGGCAGCCATTGGTTACACTACCAGCGTTGTCCCCGCAGAGTATGTCCCAAATACTGCCGACCTCCAGCTATGTAAATCCGAGGGTGAGTAATTTGGAACTAAAATACAGTGTCCAGTTACTCTCGGATGAAGAGTCTACATTCCAATCAGTGAAAATGTCAATTAGTGCGATATGGCAAAAAGAAATCCGCCCGTCAGCTTTAGTTCTCTCTGGGTAAATAACGATATGAAACACCTCTGTCCTCGATGGGAAGTGACTTGTAGCTTTCACATCACAAAAGTGCCACACTCCGATCAGAATAACTACTGCCCACCCCTTCATAGTCATTGGCATTGCCATGGATGGGTTCATCACTGTCAATCAGCTGGGAGTGGGGGGGATCCCAGTAATTAGAAAATCTCCAGGATCAGACATGTTGTAAAAAGTTCTCTTTGTAGTGTTGTGGAACACGACCAGAACTTGAAATAATACCAAAGGACGGAGACAAGTTGAGCCAAGTCACAGGTTGATTGAAGGCAGAAATAACCCATTCTCAGACAGGGAATACAGTCAGAGAATTTGTTGGACAGTCAGGATGCCTGATCGTGCCTTGTTAGAAGGTGAGGAGTTCATATAGAAGCATAGAAACAGAAGTCGGCAAAACATTACAGGCCCTTCGGCCCACAACGTCATGCCGCCCATATAAACTTCTCTGGAATCTGTTTACAGTTTCACTACCCCATAGCCCCCTATTTCTCTGAGCTCCACATACCTACCTAACAGTGTCTGAAAAGACCCTTGTATCTGCCTATACCACCGTTGCTGGTAGTGCATTCCATGCACCTGCCACTCTCTGTGTGAAAAACTTAACTCTGGTATCCCCCTTGTACCTACTACCAAGCACCTTAAAACTAGGCTCCCTCATGTTAGCCAATTCAACACTGGGAAAAAGCCTCTGACTACACACAAGCTTAATGCCTCTCATCATCTGATACAACTCTCTCAGATCACCTCTCATCTTCCAGCGCTCCTAAGTTTACTCAACCTATACTTGTAAGGCATGCTCTCCAATCCAAGCAACATCCTTGTAAATCTCCTCTGCACTCTTTCTGGGGTATCCACATGTTTCCTGCAGTGAGGTGATCGGAATTGAACACAGAACTAAAAGTGGGGTCTCACTAAGGCCTCGTATATCTGTCACAGTACCTCACGGCTTTTCAACTCAGTCCCATGGTTGATGAAGGCCTTCTTAACAACATTGTCAACCTGCGCAGCAGCTTTGCGTGTACTATTGAGACAGACCCCAAGATCTCGCTGATCCTCCAAACTGCCAAGAGTCCAAATGTTAATATTCTTTTCTGTCTTCAAATCTGACCTACCGGAATGAACCACTGGGTTGAACTCCATCTGTCACCTCCCTTCCCAGTTCTGCATCCTGTTGATGTCATGCTCCACTCTGACAACCATTCAGACTATCCACAACACCCTCTACATTTGTGTCATCGACAGACTTACAAACCCAACCTTCTACTTCCTCATCAAGGTCATTTATAAAAATGAGGTGTCCCAGAACAGATCGCTGCAGAATATCACTGGTCACCATCCTCCATGCAGAATACAAACCATCGACAACCACCCTTTGCCTTCTGTGGGCAAGCCAGTTCTGGATCCACAAACCAGGTCTCCGTGGATCCTGGCCTCATTACTTTCTCAATGAACCTCGTATGGGGAACCTTATCAAAAGTCTTACAGAAAACCATGTACACTACATCCAGTGTTCTACCTTCATCAATGTGTTTTGTTACATTCTCAAAAGAATTCAATCAGGTTTGTAAGGCATGACCTGTGTTTGACAAAGCCGTGCTGACTACCCCTAATCAGATGCTCATAAGTCCTCCCTCTTAGGATCTTCTCCAACAAGTTGCCCACCACTGATGCAAGACTTACTGGTCTATAATTTCCTGGGTCACCTCTACTCCCCTTCTTGAACAATCCTCGGGTACTTCTCCCATCCCTATTGATGATACAAAGATCATCGCCAGATGATCAGCAATCTCCTCCCTCCCTTCTCACAGTAGCCTGGGGTATATCTGAACTTGAGTTGAACTGGGTAATGTTATGATGCCAGAGGTCACATTGAGTGAAGATCTTACAGAAGCATGTAAAATTGTGAAAGGGATAGATAAAATAGAGGTAGGAAAGTTGTTTCCACTGGTAGGTGAGACTGGAACGAGAGGACATCAGCTTAAGGTTCGGGGTATTTGGGATGGAGATGAGGAGGAACTGCTTTTCCCTGAGGATGGTGAATCTGTGCATTTCTCTGCCCAATGAAGCAGTGGAGGCTACCTCAGTGAATGTATTTGAGACGAGATTGGATAGATTTTGAACAGTAGGGAAATTAAGGGTGATGGGGAAAGGCAGGTTGGTGGAGACGGGTCAGATGACGTTCTCGTGCTCCTATTTATTATGTTCTCAATATTCAGACTAAAATCTCACCTGAAAAAATGTTCTTCACCCATTGATGTCCTTTCAAATATTTTTACAGGTTTGAAATGGCAGAACGCTTGTGCATGGGAATCTCAACATGTCAGTTTTGTCTCTCTGTCCGGATATCTAAGGAGTGACCGAATATTTTCTTTGCAAGACCAACACATCTGTTGTCAATCCTTGGAGACGAAGAATTATCTCATCCTAGCTGGAAATGTATTCTGTCTCTGAAATGAAGTTTTCTGTTGTAACTCTGTGTTATCCACTGGAACCGGGAGCTGAGAACACACCAGCATTTGTTCACTGGAGATTAGTTCTTCAACTGCATTGATTGGACAAGAGATTCAAACACCTGACTTTCTGAATTGCCAAATTGTTCGCAGTGCGATAGCATTCTCCTTCTCCCAGTGTGGGAAGGGATTCTCTCGCATCCTACACGCAGACACGCCAGTCAGTTCAGAGTAGGGAGAGGACTGTCCATTCAGCTGCTCTGTGTGAGGGAGGGGATCTACTCAGTTATCCAGCCTGAAGACACATCAGCAAGTTCACACCATAGTGAGATGCTCCACCTGTTCTGACTGTAGGAAGCAATTCATTCTGTCGTCGATGCTAAAGATATATCCGAAAATTCACCAGTGAGAGGACGGTAACCTGTTTAGACGGTGGGAAGACATTCACACACTCAACCACACCACAGTGACACCAGCGAGTTCACACTGGGGAGAAGCCATTCACCTGCTCTGTGTGGGAAAGGTTTCACTCAATCATCTCAGCTGAATGAACACCAGCGAGTTCACACTGAAAAGATGTCGTTCACCTGCTCAGACTGTGGGAAGGGATTCACTCACTCATCCACACTGCAGAAACACCAGCGAGTCCACACTGGGGAGAAGCCATTCACTTGCTCTGAATGTGGGAAGGGATTCACTTGGTCAAACTCCCTTGTTAAGCACTACCGAATTCACACTGGGGAGAAGCCATTCACATGCTCCGAATGTGGGAAGGGATTCACTCAGTCATCTAATCTGAAGGTACATCAGCGAGTTCACACTGTGGAGAGGCCATTCAGATGCTCTGAATGTGGGAAAGGATTCGCTGACTCATACTCTCTTGTGAAGCACTGCCGAATTCATACTGGGGAGAAGCCATTCACGTGCTCTGAATGTGGGAAAGGATTCACTCAGTCATCAATCCTTGTGAAACACTACCGAATTCACACTGGGGAGAGGCCGTTCACTTGCTCTGAATGTGGGAAAGGATTCACTCAGTCATCTCAACTGAAAGTACATCAGCGAGTTCACACTGGGGAGAAGCCATTCAGCTGCTCTGAATGCGGGAAAGGATTCACTCAGTCATCCAACCTTGTGCAACACTCCCAAATTCACACTGGGAAGAGACCGTTCACCTGCTCTGAATGTGGGAAGGGATTCACTGACTCATCCCTCCTTGTGAGGCACTGCCGAATTCACAGTGGGGAGAAGCCATTCACGTGCTCTGAATGTGGGAAAGGATTCACTCAGTCATTTCAGCTGAAGGTACATCAGCGAGTTCACACTGGGGAGAAACCATTCAGCTGCTCTGAATGTGGGAAAGGATTCACTTACTCATCTCATCTGAAGGTACATCAGCGAGTCCACACTGGGGAGAAACCATTCATCTGCTCTGAATGTGGGAAGGGATTCACTCAGTCATATTCCCTTGTGAAGCACTGTCAAGTTCACACTGGGGAGAGGCCATTCACATGCTCTGAATGTGGGAAAGGATTCACTCGGTCATCTCATCTGAAGGTACATCAGAGAGTTCACACTGGGGAGAAACCATTCAGCTGCTCTGAATGTGGGAAGGGATTCACCACGTCATCCAACCTTGTGCAGCACTACCAAATTCACACTAGGGAGAAACCGTTCACCTGCTCAGATTGTGGGAAAGAATTCACTCAGTTATCAGACTTTAAAGTACATCAACAAATTCACAATGGGGAATGCCACTCACCTGTTCTAAATGTGGGAAAGGATTCGCTCAGACATCTCAATTGAATGAACTTCAGCGAGTTCACACTGGGGAGAAACTGTTCAACTGCTCAGATTGTGGGAAGGGATTCACTCAGACATCTCACCTACCGACTCACCAGACTGTTTTCAGCAGTGAGAGGACGTTGACCTGCTCAGACTGTGGGAAGGCATTCACACACTCATCCACACTGCAGAGACAGTGGCAGGTTCACACTGTGGTGAGGGCGGCCACCTGCTCTGAATGTGGGATGGGTTTCAATCAGTCATTCATCCTTGTTTCACCCTACTGAGCTTTGACCCATCGTTAATCGGGGAGATCAGAAACTTGAGAGGACGTAATTCACTCAGGTTCACCGATCGTGTATTAAAGGCAGTGGTTCAGGGCAGGTTACGTTTTAGCTTTCAGCAGTGGCCAGTCAGCGTTCAGGATTGATTATCAAGTCAGGCAGGAGCAAATGGAGCGGCCAGTGTTGGAGAGGGCAGAGTTGGAGTGGAGACGTTGAGACTTTACCTCTTTGAGGTTTCAGTGAGGAGAGAATTCAGTCAGAAAAGGCAAAATCATGATGGAACTAGAATTTTTATCTGAACATTTGCTCAGGTAGAACAGTAGAGATGCCAGGCAGGATAGTGGAAAGCTCCTCTTATGGGATGTGGGAAGGCAGGGGGCCCTCCTGTGTCCCTGATAACTACACCTGTGAGAAGGGCATCCAGCTGCAGCTCCAAACAATCCACATTGAGGAGTAGGAGCTGGAACTGGATGAACTCCAGATCGTGTGGGAGGTTGAAGATGTGATAGGTAGGACAGATAGAGAGGTAGTTGCAACCAAGGTGCGCTGCACAGGGAACTGGGTGACAGGAAGGGGAAAGGGAGAAACAGAGAGTGCAGTGTGCCCCTGTGATAATCCCCCTGAACAACATATAAATCACTTTAGATACTGTTGGGGACGGTGGGATGACCCAGCAAACGAAAGTCACAGCAATAGGGTCTCTGGCACTTAGTCTGGCTCTGAGACTGAGAAGGGAAGGGTAGAGAAGAGGTGAGCTGCATTTGTAGGTGATTCATGAGCTAAGGGAACTGACAGTTCTGTGGGTGAGAATGAGATTCCAGGATGCTATGTTGCCTCCTGCGTGCTAACATCCGCGACATCTCGGGTCGAGTGGTCAGCGTTCCCAAGGAAGGTGAACAGTGAAGGTCGTGGTCCACGTGGGTACCAATGATATGGGATGGTAGAGTAACGAGGTTCTGAAAGGGAGTTCAGGGAGTGAGGTGCTAAGATAAAGGGAAGCTCGTCCAGGGCTGTGACCTCTGGACTGTGGTTTGTGCCAGGTGCCAGGAATAGGAAGAATGTGCTGTTTAACACGTGGCTAAGCTGCAATGAGGGCATAAGATTGTTGGATAATTTGAGCCCGCGAGGATTGCTGTGTACACGGGAGTATGGGTGCGTTGGGGGAGAGGGCTCATCGTTGATGGAGGGTGAAGTGGGCAGACAGGTCTCTCTCACACACACAGACACATGCGGTGGAGTGTGAGGGAGGAGAGTGAGAAGGGATAAGGGAAATGAGGAGGATGGTGTTAGGGCTCCTTCACAAAGTCCCAGACTCACCCAACCATCCCCCTCTGAAATTGATCCCATTCCGTATGCCAGGCTACCCAGCTGGTGGCGTAGTGGCATCGGCGCCAGACTTCGGAGCGGAGGCTCCCAAGTTCGAATCCGGCCGGCTTCTGTGCGCGCTTTCCATCCGCGCTGCGTTGAGCTAGCAACTCGACCTCGTAAAAATGAAATTCCCTGCTGCAGAATCATCAACAGCAGAAAGTTGATGGCCTATGCTCTCTCGTGAGTTGAAAGGCAATTTCTCTTTCTCACTTTTCCCCTACCCCAGGCTGGGGGTGGGCACTGAGATACCTTGCCAACATTTTTGTGAATTGCTCGATAACATCTGGTTGACAGACTTTGATAATAAATATACGTCGAGCTTGAACATTAAAATGTATTGCTTGTAAAGCATGTCTTCTTGTACATGTGCCTTGCGCTTTACACGCTTGGGCAATCATGGCTTTCCACATCGAACGATCCCAGGCAGTGACAATGATATCTCGCACACTTAGATCTGTTAATTCTTTCACAGTGCCCACGTATTTTCTTCTTAGCCTTCCTCTTCCGCATTTTCCAGGCATACAGTTTGTAATGTAAGGCATTCTATTTCTCCCTTTCTGATGACATGGCCCAGGAATTTAAGTTTCCTCTCATTTAACGTTCTCATTAAAGATCTTTTTGAATGGGCACATTGGAGTAATGTGTCATTAGTTACCCTATCTCTATATGATATTTTCAGCATTCTTCTAAGAAACCACATTTCTGTTGCTTCTAAGTTTCTTTGGAGTTCTGGTGTTATAGTCCATGTTTCGGAAGTGTACAAAGATTGACCAGATGTAACATTTTAGTAGCCTAAGCCTTGTTGTCGTAGAAATGTGTCTGTTGGTAAAAATGGGTTTCATTGTTTGGAAGTTGGTTTTGGCAATAGCAGTTTTTATTTCTACTTCTAGCATCTTGTGATATAAAGCTACCAAGGTCATTAAACCTGGTCTTTTGTTCAACCTCTTGCCTACCGATGTACAATTGGCAGTTGAGAGTACCCTGCTGTTTTGATATGACCATATATTTGTTTTTTTCACAGTTGATGGTTAGACCAAAATCTGCACTTGTTTGTACCACTTTGTCTCGGAGGATTTGTAGGTCTTCTGCAGCACTTGCTATTAGGGTGGTATCATCTTCATATCTTACATTATTGATGTTAACATCTCCAATTTTCATCCCATCTAGGTCTTCTGTTTCTCTGACAATCATTTCGCTATAGATATTAAATAATTCCAGTGAGGCAATGCATTCCTGTCTGACTGCTCTGAATTTTAGTCCAATTGCTTATATTATCATCAATTTTTACCGCCACTGTTTGGTTCCAATACAAATTTTGAAGCAGTTGTTGGTACCTTCCATCAGTGTTTAATTTAGTGAGAATTTGAAATAATTCAAAGTATCAAAATGTCTTATTGAATATTGGGCGATAGCCGATCGACTGCCTTTAGTTAAGTTAAGGGGTAAGCCTTTTAACATTAACATAATCCAAGCCTACGCACCAACAAATGATTCGAATGAAGAGGATATCAAGTTTTATGAAGATCTCGACAATGCTTATGAGCAATGTAAATCTCAGGATGTAAAACTAGTCATGGGAGATTTTAACTCCAAAGTTGGACAGGAAAGGGTTGATAACATCATAGGACCCTTTGAATTAGGGGAGAAAATGGACATGGAGAAAGGTTTACTGACTGGTGTGTCAGAAACAACCAAATGATCACCAATACTTGGTACAAAAACCGTCCATATTGATTGTGTACTTAGATTCGCCCTGGAGATGAAACAAGGAACCAAATAGATTTCATGACCATCGGTGAACGCTTTAGAAATAATGTCACAAATTCTAAAGTCTACCCAGGAGCAGACTGTGGTTCAGGTCACCATCCAGTAATAGCTACCATTAAAACAAAATTAAAGAAACTGAGACGTGGAAAAAAAGAGAAAGAAGTGTATGTTGGCAGAACTTAAAAATGATAGCATACTTAAGCAACAATTCAAGACAGCTGTAGAAGAACACCTCAACAAAAACACCTATTCAGGACAGATTTAAATATACTGTACAGCAATCAGAGGAGGAGATAATCCCAGTACAAGAAATCCAACACACCAACAAGGGATGGATAACCCAAGGAATTCTGGATCTGATGGAACAAAGAAGGTTAGTGAGGAATAATGAAGTGCAGTACAGAGAGCCAGACAGACAGACCAGACAATTGTGCAATATTGCAAAGGAAGAATAGCTGAATCAAAAATGCAATGAAGTAGAAGGCCATGTTAACAACAGCAAAGAAATGCACAGGAAAGTTGAGGAAAGTACTGGAATTAAGAAAACCTCCTCTGCAGGATGCATAAGATCAGCAGACGGATCCGTACTAACAGATCCAGATAAAGTATGTGAGAGGTGGATTCAGTACATAGAGCGGCTGTTTGAGGATAATAGAGGGGAACCCCCAGATGTTAAACACCGTAACTCTGGCCCACTTGTTACCGAAGAAGAAATAACTAGAAGATCTGGGCATAGGTATTCTTTTTGAACTATTTAATGGGATATATGAGTCTGGTGTATTGTCTGACGATCTCTTGAAATCACTATTTATAACTCTGTCAAAAATTCCTGGAATGATAGCCTGTGAAAATTATAGAACAATCAGTCTTATGAGTCATATAACAAAGATTTTGTTGAGAATTGTTCTGAGTCGAATTAAAAACAAGTTAAGGCCAGAAACCCCTAAGTAAAACATGTACCGATGAGAAATGGTCTCAGTGAAGGTCTGAAAGTGAAAAATGAACCGGTGTTCAGCCCCTCTGCTCCATGCCAGACAAGTACCCCTATCTGAGTCTCTCCCATCTGTCTGTGCTTGACAAATCTCACTCTAAAGTTTCCTTTTTCTGTACCTGTTCCCGTGCTTTTTATTTTCCTTCTGAACCTCATTCTCCTACCTTCTCCCCATAACCTTTGGCACCTTTCAAAAAGTCTTTGGGACCAAATGCAGTAGGCACATACAACAGTTCATCTGTCTGCGACAGGAGAACACACTTCAGAGATCAACAATCTCTGTATTATTATTTCATACATTATTCTTGCGCATTGGTACAGTATTAATGTGTATATTATTATTCTGGATTTTATTTTTAGTAAAATCTGCACGCTGCTAATTATGTACTTAAATGTTGCTGCTATAACAAAAGAATTTCCCACTCGGGATCAATAAAGTATTTATTATTATTATTATTATCATCATCATCGTTATTCTCCAGCCCTCTATCTCCTTCAGCAATCAACTTCCCAGCTCCTTACTTCACCCCTGACCAATCTCGCTGTTTCACCTGTCCCCTCCACTCCCCCACCCCACGTTCTGACTCCTTCCCTTCCCTTCCTGACCTGAAGAAGAGTCTGAAACGCTGGCTGTTCACTGCTTTCATATATCTGTAACAGTACCAGACGGCTTTTAAACTCAGTCCCATGGTTGATGAAGGCCTTCTGAACAACATTGTCAAACTGCACAGCAGCTTTGCGTGTACTATGGACACAGACCCCACGATCTCGCTGATCCTCCAAACTGCCAAGATCCAAACGTTAATATTGTACTCTGTCTTCAAATTTGACCAACCAAAATGAACCACCGGGTTGAATTTCATCTGCCACTTCTCAGCCAAGTCCTGCATCCTATCGATGTCATGCTCCACTCTGAGAACCATTCAGACTATCCACAACACCCCCTACATTTGTGTCATCGACAGACTTACAAACCCAACCTTCTACTTCCTCATCAAGCAACAAACATAAAAGTTGCTGATGAACGCAGCAGACCAGGCAGCATCTCTAGGAAGAGGTACAGTCGACGTTTTGGGCCGAACTGAAAGAAGAGATAGTTAAAGATTTGAAAGTGGATAACCTTCCTCATCAAGGCCATTTATAAAAATCACAAAGAGGAGGTGTCCCAGAAGAGATTGCTGCAGAATATCACTGGTCACCATCCTCCATGCAGAATACAAACCAGCGACAACAACCCTTTGCTTTCCGTGGGCAAGCCAGTTCTGGATCCACAAAGCAGGTCTTTGTCATAAGGGCTAGGGCTGGGAACGGACCCAAGTGCAAGACACAGACACGGAAGTACTAGGGACAGGACTAGGATACAGGGCAATGGCAAGGACATGGACAGGAAAACCAGGAACCTGGAACAGGACTGGACAAAAGAGCTAGGAGCCTGGGCTTGGACTCCGAGCCAGAGACTGAACAAGGACCCAGTACGTGGGTCTTGCCTCTGGCTCGGACCCCAGAACTAGGCAAGGACGAGACTTGGCAGGCAGGCAGGACGAGGCAGAAATCCACAGGCTTGAAGATTGAGGCTAGAGACTTGGCTTGGCTGGGCAAGAGGCTAGAGGCTTGGCTTGGGGCTAGGCAGGAGGCGGGGGTCTTCAGGCTTGTGGCTAGGCAGGAGGCTGTGGAGTCTTCAAGCTAGAGGCTAGGCTGGAGGCAGGAGACGAGGCAAGGTGAGGCTGGAGGCAGGAGACTTGAGGCGAGGCGAGGCTGGAGGCAGGAGATGAAGCGAGGCGAGGCTGGAGTAGGAGACTTGAGGCGAGGCGAGGCTGGAGGCAGGAGAGGCGAGGCGAGGCTGGAGGCAGGAGAGGCGAGGCGAGGCTGGAGGCAGGAGACGCGAGGCGAGGCTGGAGGCAGGAGACGCGAGGCGAGGCTGGAGGCAGGAGACGCGAGGCGAGGCTGGAGGCAGGAGACGCGAGGCGAGGCTGGAGGCAGGAGACGCGAGGCGAGGCTGGAGGCAGGAGACGCGAGGCGAGGCTGGAGGCAGGAGACGCGAGGCGAGGCTGGAGGCAGGAGACGCGAGGCGAGGCTGGAGGCAGGAGACGCGAGGCGAGGCGAGGCTGGAGGCAGGAGACGCGAGGCGAGGCGAGGCTGGAGGCAGGAGACGCGAGGCGAGGCTGGAGGCAGGAGACGCGAGGCGAGGCTGGATGCAGGAGAGGCGAGGCGAGGCTGGAGGCAGGAGACGCGAGGCGAGGCGAGGCTGGAGGCAGGAGACGCGAGGCGAGGCGAGGCTGGAGGCAGGAGACGCGAGGCGAGGCGAGGCTGGAGGCAGGCGAGGCGAGGCTGGAGGCAGGAGACGCGAGGCGAGGCGAGGCTGGAGGCAGGAGACGCGAGGCGAGGCGAGGCTGGAGGCAGGAGACGCGAGGCGAGGCGAGGCTGGAGGCAGGAGACGCGAGGCGAGGCGAGGCTGGAGGCAGGAGACGCGAGGCGAGGCGAGGCTGGAGGCAGGAGACGCGAGGCGAGGCGAGGCTGGAGGCAGGAGACGCGAGGCGAGGCGAGGCTGGAGGCAGGAGACGCGAGGCGAGGCTGGAGGCAGGAGACGCGAGGCGAGGCGAGGCTGGAGGCAGGAGACGCGAGGCGAGGCGAGGCTGGAGGCAGGAGACGCGAGGCGAGGCGAGGCTGGAGGCAGGAGAGGCGAGGCGAGGCTGGAGGCAGGAGACGCGAGGCGAGGCGAGGCTGGAGGCAGGAGACGCGAGGCGAGGCGAGGCTGGAGGCAGGAGACGCGAGGCGAGGCTGGAGGCAGGAGACGCGAGGCGAGGCTGGAGGCAGGAGACGCGAGGCGAGGCTGGAGGCAGGAGACTTGAGGCGAGGCTGAGGCAGGAGGCTTGAGACTTGAGGCAAGGCTGGAGGCAGGAGGCTTGAGACTTGAGGCGAGGCTTGGCTCCTCCTGGGCAGGGCGCGGATTGCCACCCGACAGAGGCAAGGGATAGGAAGGGACAGAACCAACCCCAGGTAACGGAAAGACGGCCTGGCTGACCTGGGCGGAGGCAAAGGGCAGGAAGGGACAGAACCAACCCCAGATACAGCAAGACGGCCTGGCTTACCTGGGTGGCAGCAAGGGACAGGAAGGGAGCTAGGTACAGGGTGGCTCCAGGACCAGACTGCAAGACAAGACAAGGCAAGGCTACTGGCAGGGCAAGGCAAGACAAGAACTCCAGGCGAGGCGAGAGTTACTTGCAAGACAAGGCAGGGTTTCAGGCGAGGAATCAGAAGGCAGGGGAAGGGATACAAGGAGTAAGGACAAGAACAATCCAGCAACTACGCCCTGGTCTCTGAAGGTATTTATGCAGCCAGCCCCAACTAGCATCAGCTGCCTCAATTAGCTCAACAAGGACAGAAACAGGGTAGACAGGAAAACCTGGAGCAAGGGTCGATGGACCGAACCGTGAACCGGAATACGGACAGCACGAACTGGACTATGACAGTCTTCTTCGATCCTTGCCCCATTACTTTCTCAATGAGCCTCGTATGGGGAACCTTATCGAAAGTCTTACTGAAAACCATGTACACTACATCCAATGTTCTACTTTCATCAATATGTTTTGTTACATCCTCAAGGAATTCAATGAGGTTTGTAAGGCATGACCTGCCCTTGACAAAGCCATGCTGACTACCACAAATCTGATGCTCATAAGCCCTCCCTCTTCGGATCTTCTCCAACAAATTGCCCACCACTGATGTAAAAGTTACTGGTCTATAATTTCCTGGGTTACCTCTACTCCCTTTCTTGAACAATCCTCGGGTACTTCTCCCATCCCTATTGATTATAGCTCATTGCCAGTTGCTCAGCAAACTCCTCCCTCCCTTCCCACAGAAGCCTTCGGTATATCTCAACTTGACTTGAACTGGGTAACATTATGATACCAGAGCTCACACTGAGAGAAGATCCTATACAAACATGTAAAATTATGAAAGGAATGATAGAAGAAGGAAAGTTGTTTCCACTGTTAGGTGAGACTGGAACGAGAGGACATCACCTTAAGGTTCGGGGTATTTGGGATGGAGATGAAGAGGAACTGCTTTTCCCTGAGGATGGTGAATCTGTGCATTTCTCTGCCCAATGAAGCAGTGGAGGCTACCTCAGTAAATGTATTTGAGACAAGGTTGGACAGATTTTTGCAGAGTATGGAAATTAAGGGTAATGGGGAAAAGGCAGGGTGGTGCAGATGGGGCAGACGGCGTTCTCCTTTTTTTATGTTCTCCCCACAGAACAAAATCTCACCTGAAAAATTATCCTTCACCCATTGATGTCTTTTCAAATATTTTTACAGGTTTGAAATGGCAGAACACTTGTGCATGGGAATCTCAACATGTCAGCTTTTCTCTCTTGGTCCGGATATATAAGGAGTGACCAAATATTTTCTTTGCAAGACCAACACATCTGTTGTCGATCCTTGGAGATGAAGAGTTGTCTCATCCCAGCTGGAAATGTGTTTTGTGTCTGAAATTAACTCTTCTATTGTAACTTAGTGAAATCCACTGGAACCGGGGTGCTGAGAAAACATCAGCATTTGTTCACTGGAGATCAGTTCTTCAACTACATTGATTGTACAAGGGATTGAAGTGTCTGACTTTCCGAATTGCCAGAGAATTGTTCACAGTGAGATATCATTCTCCTTCTCTCAGTGTGGGAAGGGATTCTCTCAAATCATACCTGCAGACACGCCAGTCAGTTCACAGTGGGGAGAGGCCATTCACCCACTCTGTGTGAGGGAGGGGAACTACTCAGTCATCCAGCCTGAAGATCCATCAGCAAGTTCACACCATAGTGAGATGCTCTACCTGTTCTGATTGTGGGAAGCAATTCATTCTGTCGTCGATGCTAAAGATATATCTGAAAATTCACCAGTGAGAGGACGGTAAACTGTTTAGATGTTGGGAAGGCATTCACGCACTCAACCACGCCACAGTGACACCAGCGAGTTCACACCTGGGAGAAGCCATTCACCTGCTCTGTGTGGGAAAGGTTTCACTCAATCATCTCAGCTGAATGAACACCAGCGAGTTCACACTGAAAAGATGCCGTTCACCTGCTCAGACTGTAGGAAGCGATTCACTCGCTCATCCACACTGCAGAAACACCAGCTAGTCCACGCCGGGGAGAAGCCATTCACTTGCTCTGAATGTGGGAATGGATTCACTGGGTCATATCAGCTGAAGGTGCATCAGGGAGATCACACTGGGAAGAAACCATTCAGCTGCTTTCAATGTGGGAAGGGATTCACTCTGTCATCTCAATTGAAGGAATATCAGAGAGTTTAGACTGGGGAGAGGCCATTAAGATGCTCTGAATGTGGGAAAGGATTCACTGATTCATACTCCCTTGTGAAGCACTGCTGAATTCACACTGGGCAGAAGCCATTCACGTGCCATGAATGTGGGAAAGGATTCACTCAGTCATCTCATCTGAAGGTACATCAATAAGTTCACATTGGGGAGAAGCCATTCACATGCTCTGAATGAGGGAAGCTATTTGCTTGGTCATCTCAACTGATTGAACATCAGCGAGTTCACACTGGGGAGAAACTGTTCAGCTGCTTTGAATGTGGGAAGGGATTCACTCAGTCATCAGACTTTAAAGTACATCAGCGAATTCACACAGGGGGATGCCACTCACCTGTTCTGAATGTGGGAAAGGATTCGCTCAGACATTTCAATTGAATGAACATCAGCGAGTTCAGACTGGGAAGAAACTGTTCAACTGCTCAGAGTGGGAAGGAATTCACTCAGACATCTCCACTGAGCGATCATCAGCGAGTTCACACTGTGTAGAAGCTGTTGATCTGTTCTGACTGTGGGAATTATTGCACACATTCATCTCACCTACCGACACACCAGACTGTTTTCAGCAGTGAGAGGACGTTGACCTGCTCAGACTGTGGGAAGGCATTCACACACTTATCCACACTGCAGAGACAGTGGCGGGTTCACACTGTGGTGAGGGTGGTCACCTGCTCTGAATGTGGGATGGGTTTCAATCAGTCATTCGTCCTTGTGTCACCCTGCCGGGCTTTGACTCATCGCTAATCAGAGAGATCAGAAGTTTGAGAGGACATAATTCACTCAGGTTCCAGCTTCGTTCCTCTACCCAAAAAGGCAACTCAATCGGGACTTAATGACTACAGACCAATTGTCCTAACATCTCATGGGATGAAGATGCTGGACAGGCTGGTGCTGACTTACCTCAGACCGCTGTTGAGATCTTCATTGGGCCCTCTGCAGTTTGCCAAGCAGCCTCTAGAGGGCGTGAATGGCACCGTCATCTCCCTGTTGCAGCGAGCTCACCCATTCCTGGCTGATACCGGTGACAGTGTCAGAACCACATTTTTTTTTATTTCTCTTGTGCCTCCAACATAATTCAATCACTTTCTCCACCATCTCCCGGCTTACTGAGTACCTGACAGACCCCAGTTTGTAACCGCTGGGTGCTTCTCTGCCTGAGGTGGAGGTGAGTGACACTGGAGCCCCACAAGGGACTGTCCTGTCTCCCTTTCTGTTCACACCGTCCAGCTCAGACATCTAGTGCAACTCTGAGCCTGGCCACTTACAGAAGTTCTCCGATGACACTGCGGTAGCTGGATGTATCAGAGATGAGCAGGAGTCTGAGCACAGAGGACTAGCGGTCAGGTTTGTGGAACAGTGCGGGAGGGATCGCCTGCTGCTGAATGTGGCCAAAACCAAGGAGGTTGTGATTGACTTTAGGTGGAGGAGGACTGTGACACGTCCTGTATACATTCTGGGAGAAGAGGTTGTGATGGTGGAGGAGGATAAATATCTAGGTGTTCAGCTCAAGAACAGAGTTGACTGGAAAACCGACAGTGAGGCTGTTTACAAGACGTGGATGAGCAGACTCTATTTTCTGAGGAAGCCGTGATCCATCAAAGTGTGTGCTGGTGATGTAAATAGGCATCCGTTAGTCTCATGAGACCATGGATTTGCACCTTGGAAGGTTTCCAGGGCGCAGGCCTGGGCAAGGTTGTGTGGAAGACCGGCAGTTGCCCATGCTGCAAGTCTCCCCTCTCCACGCCAGGGATGTTGTCCAGGGGAAAGGCATTAGGACCCATACAGCTTGACACCGGTGTCATCGCAGAGCAATGTGTGGTTAAGTGCCTTGCTCAAGGACACACACTCAGCTCAGGACTTTCAAATCACTAGACGAACGCCTTAACCACTTGGCCATGCGCCAACACTTGTTGATGTAAAAATACTGAATAAGCTCACCAAAAATAATGGATCCATCCTTGGCAACAACCCAGAGTCTTTGAGTTAGTGGCGGAGAGGAGGACACTGAGCAAACTGTTATAGATTATGGACAATCTGTCACATCCTCTGTATGACCTACTGAATAGAAAGCGGAGCTCCCTTTCGAACAGACTCAATCAGCTCGGCTGCCACAAATATCTTTACAGAAACTCCTTGGGACCAAATACAATAAGCATTTTCAACAGTTCATCTTTCTGCAACAGGAGAACACACATCAGAAATCAACAGTCTATTGATTTATTATTATTCCATACATTATTATTGCACATTGGCACATTATTATTGTGTATGTTATTATTCTAGATGTTATTTTTATTAAAGTCTGCACATTGCTAATTGTGCTTTTAAATGTCACTGCTGTAATGGAAGAATTCCCCAATCAGGATCAATGAAGTATTTATTAATTATTATTATTATCATCATCATCATCATCATCACCATTGTTATTCACCAGCCCTCTAACTCCTTCACCAAACAACTTCCCAGCTCTTTACTTCACCCCTGCCCAATCTCCCGGTTTCACCTTTCACCTCCCCTCCCGCCACGTTCTGACTCCCTCCCTTCCTTTCCAGTCCTGAAGAAGGGTCTCGGTCTGAAACGCCGACTGTTCACTCCTCTCTATAGTTGCTGCAGGTCCCCCCACTGAGTTCCTCAAGTATTTTGTATGTGTTGCATTGGATTTCCGCATCTGCAAATGTTTTCCTCTTTCTGAACTTTCGTTGGCTTTAAACTGTATTTCTGATTTTCCAAAGCATCAGGCCTCTGTTTAAATATTCACAAATGTGAATTATTGCCTCTTAAAGGTTGTACTCAATCTATATTAAATAATATTCCAGTAAAAGAATTAAAGTTACATAGTTAGGGATAACTATTGTTAAAAACGAATACTTAAGGTGTGTGGATAATTTTCAACCTCTTATAGACAAAACCAAAGAATGATTAAACCAATGGCTTCAAAGGGACTTACCTTTGAAAGGCCGGGTTTTGCTTTGTAAAACACAGGGTCTTTCCAGGCTCTCCCCTTATACATTGATAAAATTCTGTAAATTGATAGACACCATGTTGTTTACCTTTTTATGGAAAAACTAAGTTCATTATACTAAAAAATCTGCTGTCGTGAATAGTTATGACAAGGGGCGTCTAAATTTTCTTGATTTTGACAGCCTTAATAATACTTCTAAAATTAATTGGATTAAACAATTTTACATAAGCCTATTTCTGTAGGAGTCTATAAAAGGTTGAAAATTATCCACACACCTTAAGTATTTGCTTTTAACAATAGTTATCCCCAAATATGTAACTTTGTCTTTTTCCTGGTTGGTGGATTGAATTTCTTTTCTTTTATGTAATTACAAAATAGACAAAGTTCCTCTCCGTTTATCTCAGTTTCATAAACAGATGCTTTTATCTTGGTCTTTGATTTACAAATACAATTTTTCTTTCATAATTATTTTATCTGGAATGAAATAACATAACATAAGAACAACATAACATAAGAATAAATATTTGTTTTATAAAGGTTGGTTTGATAATAATATTTTGTTAATTAAATGGTTACTTAGTTCAAGCGGTCCTTTATTAAGTTAGACTGTGTTTTTATCCACCTTTGAAATTCCTGTGATTCCAAAAGAATTTGCTGTTGTTATGGATACAATTCCCTCTGGTGTAATGATGTTGTTTAGAAATACATCATATTCAGTAGTTGAATTACCCAGCTTGGATCCATCCAGTACAGCTGTAAGAAAGATTTGTTTTCCTAAGTCTTTAAAAAAATAATAGACGTATTAGAAGTTTGTTTCAAAAAGTCTTCACTTCTATTCCTCCGGCTTTTAGTTTTTGGACAGTCGCTTGTGGAATCTGAGATGGAGGAGTATTTGGGGCTCATTTAATAAGTTTTTATTGAGGAATAAAATTAAAGAAATTTCATTTAAAATTATACATAGATATTATCCAACCAATGTTTATTTGACGAGGTTCAATTCTGATATTGAAACTAACTGTACTTTTTATGGTTTATATCCAGAGGATTTATATCGTCAGTTTGGGATTGTATGTTAAAATATTTTGGGTTGATATTTGTCAATTTATAGATGAATACTCTATATTAATGTGGATCATACTTTTTGTTTTGAAAATGTTTTATTTGAGTTGACTAATAATACCAACTCTCATAGGGATCATTTATCATTAATCTTTTGTTACTTTACAGCAAGTTTTATATCCATAAATGTGAATACGGCAATAAGAAACCTTCATTTATATTTTTACGTCAGATTTCAAACTATACATTAATACTCTGAAACCCATAACCAGAAAGCTGGAAAGACTGTACAAATTGTCAATGTTTCGGGTTATTTCTGTAAATGTTTTTGTTTTGTGACTCCCTTTAGATAAAGTTCCTCCTGTCCAACAGTATTGAGAGCGGATTTTCTTTTTATTTATATATTTAAAGTTAATAGTTATATATTTGTTGCTGCTTTTGTGTTGTTCCCCGGCTTTGTTAGCAGATTCTTCACTGTTTGTATTTGTTTAAACTAATGCGCATGCCTGAACCCCGCAGCCAATTCCCGGATGTCGCGCATGCGCTCAGTAGACGGGAGGCTCTCCAGGGTCGAACGCAGGTAGGAGCGCGGCCGCGGGTGGGAATTTAATCAGCGGCGTCTCAACTGCGATTGAAGGAAAACTGTTGTGAGCTCCGTCCACACTGGCCCTGCACCCCAGCACAGTCCCAGTCCTTTCCCTCTCTCAGCCCCACGATTTACCCGAGCCACGGGGCTTCCGGCTGATGAGGGCTGGCGCTGCCGCCATTTTGCCCGTCGCTGGGTCCTTGGATGGCAGATAGACAGGTTTCTAGTTCGTGGGGGCTTCTGGGTAAAGAGGCAGCCATTGGTTACACTACCAGCGTTGTCCCCGCAGAGTATGTCCCAAATACTGCCGACCTCCAGCTATGTAAATCCGAGGGTGAGTAATTTGGAACTAAAATACAGTGTCCAGTTACTCTCGGATGAAGAGTCTACATTCCAATCAGTGAAAATGTCAATTAGTGCGATATGGCAAAAAGAAATCCGCCCGTCAGCTTTAGTTCTCTCTGGGTAAATAACGATATGAAACACCTCTGTCCTCGATGGGAAGTGACTTGTAGCTTTCACATCACAAAAGTGCCACACTCCGATCAGAATAACTACTGCCCACCCCTTCATAGTCATTGGCATTGCCATGGATGGGTTCATCACTGTCAATCAGCTGGGAGTGGGGGGGATCCCAGTAATTAGAAAATCTCCAGGATCAGACATGTTGTAAAAAGTTCTCTTTGTAGTGTTGTGGAACACGACCAGAACTTGAAATAATACCAAAGGACGGAGACAAGTTGAGCCAAGTCACAGGTTGATTGAAGGCAGAAATAACCCATTCTCAGACAGGGAATACAGTCAGAGAATTTGTTGGACAGTCAGGATGCCTGATCGTGCCTTGTTAGAAGGTGAGGAGTTCATATAGAAGCATAGAAACAGAAGTCGGCAAAACATTACAGGCCCTTCGGCCCACAACGTCATGCCGCCCATATAAACTTCTCTGGAATCTGTTTACAGTTTCACTACCCCATAGCCCCCTATTTCTCTGAGCTCCACATACCTACCTAACAGTGGATTTTCTTTTTATTTGTATATTTAAAGTTAATAGTTATATATTTGTTGCTGCTTTTGTGTGGTTCCCCGGCTTTGTTAGCAGATCTTCACTGTTTGTATTTGTTTAAACTAATACGCATGCGTGGGCCCAGCAGCCAATTCCCGGATGTCGCGCATGCGCTCAGTAGACGAGAGGCTCTCCGGGAACGGACGCAGGTAAGAGCGCGGCCGCGAGTGGGAATTTAATCACCGGCGCCTCAACTGCGATTGAAGGAAAATTGCTGTGAGCTCCGTCCACACTGGCCCTGCACCCCAGCACAGTCCCAGTCCTTTCCCCCTCTCAGCTCCACGATTTACCCGAGCCACGGGGCTTCCGGCTGATGAGGGCTGGCGCCGCCGCCATTTTGCGGCGCAAGCGCAAAGCTGGGTCCTTGGATGGCAGATAGACAGGTTTCTTGTTCGTGGGGGCTTCTGGGTAAAGAGGCAGCCATAGGTCCCACTATCAGCGTTATCCCGGCAGAGTATGTCCCAAATATCGCCGACCTCCAGCTATGTAAATCCGAGGATTAATAACTCAGAACAAAAATACAGTGTCCAGTTACTCTCGGATGAAGACTCTACATTCCAATCAGTGATAATGTCAATTAGTGCGATATGGCAAAAAGAAATCCGCCCGTCAGCTTTAGTTCTCTCTGGGTAAATAACAATATGAAACACCTTTGTCCTCGATGACAAGTGACTTGTAGCTTTCGCATCACAAAAGTGCTACACTCCGATCAGAATAACTACTGCCCACCCCTTCATAGTCATTGGCATTGCCATCGATGGGTTCCTCACTGTCAATCAGCTGGGGGTGGGGGGGATCCCAGTAATTAGAAAATCTCCAGGATCAGACATGTAGTATCAAGTTCTCTTTGTAGTGTTGTGGAACACGACCAGAACTTGAAATAATACCAAAGGAAAGAGACGAATTGATTGAAGGGTGAAATAGCCCATTCTCAGACAGAGGGAATAGAGGCAGAGAATTTGTTGGTCATTCAGGATGCCTGATCGTGCCTTGTCAGAAGGTGAGGAGTTCATATAGAAACATAGAAACAGAAGTCTGCAATACATTACAGGCCCTTCGGCCCAAATGTCGTGCCGAGCATATAACCTTCTCTAGAATCTGCCTACAGTTTCACTACCACATAGCTCCCTATTTCTCTAAGCTCCACATACCTACCTAGCAGTGTCTGAAAAGACCCTTATTGTATCTGCCTCTACCACTGCTGCTGGCAGTGCATTCCATTCACCTACCACTCTCTGTGTGAAAAATTTACCTCTGGTGTCGCCCTTGTACCTACTACCAAGCACCTTAAAACTATGCCCCCTCATGTTAGCCAATTCAACACTGGGAAAAAGCCTCTGACTGCACACAAGCTCAATGCCTCTCATCATCTGATACAACTCTCTCAGGTCACCTCTCATCTTCCAATGCTCCAAAGTTTACTCAACCTATTTTTTTTTAGTATAATTTTTATTGAGTTTTCAAAGTGAATACATGAGAAGATAATATCTACACTCCCCCCTCCCCTTAACCCTTCCTCCCCGATATATACTCCTACCTAAAAAGAAAGAAAGAAGAAAAAAAAGAACCGCCTGGATATTGGAAGGTTTCCACATGCTCCATGGGATTCAAAATAAATTTAGTATATTTATTTGTTACTTTCCCCAAGGGACCAAGATCTTTATCATCGGAGCAATTAAATATGCCATCCTATCTTTTGTAAATAAGGGCGCCAAATATTCAAAAATGTTTCATATTTATCTCTTAAATTGTAAGTAATTTTTTTAGAGTGGAATAGAACTAGCCATTTCATTGTTCCAACGACTCATACTTAAATACAACTCAGATTTCCAAGTAACTGCTATAGCCTTCTTAGCTACTGCTAGTGCAATTTTTATGAATCCTTTCTGATATTTATTCAAATAATACAGGGATATGTGGAAATTGATTCCAGTAATTTGTTTCAATAAGACTCTTAAATTTATCCAAAATGGTTGAATTTTTGAACAAGACCAAGTAGAATGTAAGAAAGTACCAATTTCTTGATTACACCGAAAGCATTTATCAGATAGATTTGGATTTAATCTATTTATTTTTTGTGGTGTAATATATAATTGGTGTAAAAAATTATATTGTACTAATCTAAGTCGAATGTTTATTGTATTTGTCATAATGTCAAGACACAGTCTTGACCAATTTGTTTCATCAATATTAATATTCAGGTCTGTTTCCCATTTTTGTTTTGACTTGTGGATTCCTTGTTTAATTGTCTGTTTTGGAATCAAATTATACATATAAGGAATGAATTTTTTAATTTTTCCTTTTTGAATTAAAATTTCAATTTCATTAGGTTTTGGCAAAAACGTTGTTTGACCCAGTTTGCCTTTAAAGTAAGCCCTTAATTGAAGGTAACAAAAGAAAGTGTTATTTGATATGGGTAGAGTCAATATTGTAAAAATGAATATATTTCCTAGATTACAGTATTTGTTTCAAACATTACCAATACAATTGCCACAGAAATTCTTTCAAGAGTTAAATAAATGTGTGAGAAAATTTCTTTGGAAAGGTAAGATGTCAAGAATATTATTGGAAAAGTTGACATGTAAATTCAAGTTAGGAGGGTTACAACTTCCAAACTTTAAGAATTATTATAAAACAAACCAACTTAGAATTATTGCATCTTTCTTTGATGATCGAAAACCGGCATGGATTAAAATAGAATTAGATAAGATAGGAGAAAATATACCTGAAGATTTTATATATAAATGGGAATCTAAATGGATACAGGAAAAGAAAGAATCTCCTATATTAAAACATTTGATTGATCTATGGAATAAGATAAATGTTGATAATAAAATACAGAAATCTTTATTAGCAAGGAAACCTTTGTTCCAATACAGACTTATTCCTTTTACAATAGAGAATCAACTTTTATATAATTGGTACCAAAAAGGGATTAGATCTGTAGCGGACTGTTATGGACGAGGTATATTGATGTCATTTGAACAACTAAAGAATAAATATTCAACCTATTCTTGTAAGGCATGCTCTCCAACCCAAGCAGCATCCTTGTAAATCTCCTCTGCACACTTTCTAGGTTATCCACATGTTTCCTGCAGTGAGGTGATCAGAATTGAACACAGAACTAAAAGTGGGGTTTCACTAAGGCCTCGTATATCTGTCACAGTACCTCACGGCTTTTCAACTCAGTCCCATGGTTGATGAAGGCTTTCATAACAACATTGTCAACCTGCGCAGCAGCTTTGCATGTACTATTGACACAGACCCCAAGATCTCGCTGATCCTCCAAACTGCCAAGAGTCCAAACGTTAATATTCTTTTCTGTCTTCAAATTTGACCAACCGGAATGAACCACTGGGTTGAACTCCATCTGTCACCTCCCTTCCCAGTTCTGCATCCTATTGATGTCACGCTCCACTCTGACAACCAGTCAGACTATCCACAACACCCCCTGCATTTGTGTCATCGACAGACTTACAAATCCAACCTTCTACTTCCTCATCAAGCAACAAACATAAAAGTTGCTGGTGAACGCAGCAGACCAGGCAGCATCTATAGGAAGAGGTACAGTCGACGTTTTGGGCCGAGACCCTTCGTCAGGACTAACTGAAAGAAGAGATAGTAAAAGATTTGAAAGTGGATGACCTTCCTCATCAAGGCCATTTATAAAAATCACAAAGAGGAGGTGTCCCAGAACAGATCCTTGCAGAATATCACTGGTCACCATCCTCCATGCAGAATATAAACCATCGACAACCACCCTTTGCCTTCTGTGGGCAAGCCAGTTCCGGATCCACAAAGCAGGTCTCCATGGGTCCTGGCCTCATTACCTTCTCAATGAGCCTCGTATGGGGAACCTTATCAAAAGCCTTACAGAAAACCATGTACACTACATCCAGTGTTCTACCTTCATCAATGTGGTTTGTTACATCCTCAAAGAATTCAATCAGGTTGTTGACAAAGCCATGCTGACTACCCCTAATCTGATACTCATAAGCCCTCCCTCTTAGGATTTTCTTCAACAAATTGCCCACCTCTAAAGCAAGCCTCACTGGTCTATCATTTCCTGGGTCACCTCTACTCCCTCTCTTGAATAATCCTCGGGTACTTCTCACATCCCTATTGATGATACAAAGATCATCGCCAGATGCTCGGCAATCTCCTCCCTCCCTTCCCACAGTAGCCTGGGGTATATCACAACTTGAATTGAACTGGGAAATATTATTATGCCAAAGCTCACATTGAGAGAAGATCTCATAGAAACGTGTAAAATTGTGAAAGGGATAGATAAGATAGAGGCAGGAAAGTTGTGTCCACTGGTAGGTGAAACTAGAATGAGAGGACATCTTAAGGTTTGGGGTATTTGGGATGGAGATGAGGAGGAACTGCTTTTCCCTGAGGCTGGTGAATCTGTGGATTTCTCTGCCCAATGAAGCAGTGGAGACTACCTCAGTAAAAAGCATTTGGGACAAGGTTGGATAGATTTTTGCATAATAGGGAAATTAAGGGTGATGGGGAAAGGCAGGTTGGTGGAGACGGGTCAGATGACGTTCTCGTGCTCCTATTTCTTATCTTCTCACCATTCAGACTAAAGTCTCACCTGAAATAATGTTCTTCACCCATTGATGTCCTTTCAAATATTTTTACAGGTTTGAAATGGCAGAACACTTGTGCATGGGAATCTCAACATGTCAGTTTTGTCTCTCTGACCGGATATATAAAGAGTGATCGAATATTTTCTTTGCAAGACCAACACATCTGCTGTCGATCCTTGGAGATGAAGAAGTATCTCATCCCAGCTGGTAAACGTATTCTGTCTCTGAAATGAAGTTTTCTGATTTTACTCTGTGAGATTCACTGGAACCAGCTTGCTGAGAACACACCAGTATTTGTTCACTGGAGATCAGTTCTTCAACTGCATTGATTGTACAAGAGATTGAAACGTCTGACTTTCTGAATTTCCAGAGAATTGATTGCAGTGAGATATCATTCTCCTTCTCTCAGTGTGGGAAGGGATTCACTCACAGCCTACCCACAGTCACGCCAGTCAGTTCACGGTGTGGACTGACCATTCACCTGCTCTGTATGTGGGAAGGGATCTACTTAGTCATCTAGCCTGACAATATATCAGCAAGTTCACACCATAGTGAGATGCTCCACCTGTGCTGACTATGGGAAGCAATTCATTCTGTCGTCGATACTAAAGATATATCCGAAAATTCACCAGTCAGAGGACAGTAACCTGCTCGGACGGTGGGAATTCATTCACACACTCAACCACGCCACAGTGACACCAGCGAGTTCACACCGGGGAGAAGCCATTCACCTGCGCTCTGTGGGAAAGGATTCACTCCATCATCTCAGCTGAACGAACACCAGCGAGCCCACACTATAAAGATGCCGTTCACCTGCTCAGACTGTGGGAAGGGATTCACTCACTCATCCGCACTACAGAGACATCAGCGAGTCCACACTGGGGAGAAGCCATTCACATGCTCTGAATGTGGGAAGGGATTCACTCAGTCATCTCATCTGACGGTGCATCAGCGAGTTCACACTGGGGAGAAACCGTTCACATGCTCTGAATGTGGGAAGGGATTCTCTGATTCATACTCCCTTGTGAAGCACTGCCGAATTCACACTGGCGAGAAGCCATTCATGTGCTCTGAATGTGGGAAGAGATTCACTTGGTCATCCGACCTTGCGAGGCACTATCGAGTTCACACTGGGGAGAAGCCATTCACATGCTCTGAATGTGGGAAGGGATTCACTCTGTCATCTCAACTGAAGGTACATCAGCGAGTTCACACTGGGGAGAGGCCATTCACATGCTCTGAATGTGGGAAGGGATTCACTCGGTCATCTCAAGTGAAGGTACATCAGCGAATTCACACTGGGGAGAGGCCATTCACATGCTCTGAATGTGGGAAGGGATTCACTCTGTCATCTCAGCTGAAGGTACATCAGCGAATTCACACTGGGGAGAGGCCATTCACATGCTCTGAATGTGGGAAGGGATTCACTCGGTCATCTCAACTGAAGGTACATCAGCGAACTCACACTGGGGAGAGGCCGTTCACATGCTCTGAATGTGGGAAGGGATTCACTGATTCATTTTCCCTTGTGAACCACTGTCGAATTCACACTGGGGAGGAGCCATTCACATGCTCTGAATGTGGGAAGAGATTCAATTGTTCATCCAATCTTGTGAGGCACTCCCGAATTCACACTGGGGAGAGGCCATTCACTTGCTCTGAATGTGGGAAGGGATTCACTGATTCATATCAACTGATTGAACATCAGCAAGTTCACACTGAGGATGGGCCATTCACGTGCTCTGAATGTGGGAAGAGATTCACTTGGTCATCCAACCTTGCGAGGCACTACCGACTTCACACTGGGGAGAGGCCATTCACTTGCTCAGAATGTGGGAAGGGATTTGCTCGGTCATATCAACTGATTGAACATCAGCGAGTTCACACTGGGGAGAAACCGTTCAGCTGCTCTGAATGTGGGAAGGGATTCACTGACTCATACTCCCTTGTGAAACACTGCCGAATTCACACTGGGGAGAAACCGTTCAGCTGCTCTGAATGTGGGAAGGGATTCACTCGGTCATGTCATCTGAAGATACATCATCGAATTCACACTGGGGAGAAGCCATTCACATGCTCTGAATGTGGGAAGGGATTCACTCGGTCATCAGACATTAAATTACATCAACGAATTCACACTGGGGAGAAACCATTCAGCTGTTCTGAATGTGGGAAGCGGTTCGCTCGGTCATCCGACCTTTCAAGGCACTGCCGAATTCACACCGGGGTGAAACCGTTCACCTGCTCAGATTGTGGGAGGGGATTCGCTGACTCGTGCAAACTTGCGAGGCACTGCCGGGTTCACACTGGGGAGAAGCCATTCACGTGTTCTGAATGTGGGAAGGGATTTACTCGGTCACCCAGCCTTGTGAGGCACTGTCGAATTCACACGAGGGAGAAACCGTTCACCTGCTCAGATTGTGGGAAGGAATTCTCTCAGTCATCAGACTTTAAAGCACATCAGCGGATTCACACTGGGGAATGCCACTCACCTGTTCTGAATGTGGGAGAGGATTCACTCAGACATCTCAATTGAATGAACATCAGTGAGTTCACACTGGGGAGAAACTGTTCAACTGCTCAGACTGTGGGAATTAATGCACAAATTCATCTCACCTACTGACACACCAGACTCTTTTCAGCAGTGAGAGGATGTTGACCTGCTCAGACTGGGGGAAGGCATTCACACACTCATCCACACTGCAGAGACAGTGATGGGTTCACACTGTGGTGAGGGTGGTCACCTGCTCTGAATGTGGGATGGGTTTCAATCAGTCATTCATCCTTGTGTCACCCTGCCGGGCTTTGACCCATCGTTAATCGGAGAGATCAGAAGCTTGAGAGGACGTAATTCCCTCAGGTTCGCCGATCGTGTATTAACGGCAGTGGTTCAGGGAAGGTTATTTTTTTAGCTTTCAGCAGTGGCCAGTCAGCGTTCAGGATTGATTATCAAGTCAAGCAGGAGCAAATGGAGCGGCCAGTGTTGGAGAGGGCACAATTGGAGTGGAGACGTTGAGACTTTACCTCTTTGAGGTTTCAGTGAGGAGAGAATTCAGTCAGAAAAGGCAAAAGCATGATGGAACTAGAATTTTTATCTAACATTTGCTCAGTTAGAACAGTCGAGATGCCAGGCAGGGTAGTGGAAAGCTCCTCTTGCGGGATGTGGGAAGGCAGGAGACCCTCCTGTGTCCCTGATAACTACACCTGTGAGAAGGGCGTCCAGCTTCAGCTCCAAACGATCCACATTGAGGAGTGGGAGCTGGAACTGGATGAACTCCAGATCATTTGGGAGGTTGAAGATGTGATAGGTAGGACAGATAGAGAGGTAGTTCCAACCAAGGTGCACTGCACAGGGAACTGGGTGACAGCCAGGAAGGGGAAAGGGGGAAACAGAGAGTGCAATGTGCCCCTGTGACAATCCCCCTGAACAACACATATATCACCTTAGACACAGTTGGGGACGGTGGGATGACCAAGCGAAGGAAAGTCAGAGCAGTGGGGACTCTGCCACTTAGTCTGGCTCTGAGACTGAGAAGGGAAGCATGGAGAAGAGGCGAACTGTGGTGTTATCTGTTTCATTAGCTCTGGGAACTCACTGGACGTTCTGTGGTCGGGAATGTGATTCCTGGATGGTGCGTTGCCTCCTGCGTGCTCGGCTCTGATATGATATGGGCTGGCAGAGTAATGAGGTTCGGCAAAGGGGGTTCAGGGAGTGAGGTGCTCAGTTAAAGGGCAGCTTGTCCAGGGCTGTGATCTCAGGACTGCCATCTGTGCCATTTGCCAGGAATCGGAAGTTACCCTTGCCTGGGTGTGGTAGTTCACTGAAGAAGGTACCCCTGTGGTAAATCCCTGTCAGAGTTACTTCATATGTCGTGGAACTGGATAAGTGGCTATCACGTTGTGTGATTGGGGTAACCCTGTGGAATCTACCTGTGTGCGATAACCCTTGCCTGGGTTGTAATTCCCTTGAAGACGGTACCTCAGTGATAACCTGCTGTTGGTGCTAATCCATCCGTGGATTCTGTTTGGGTATCCTGTGGCCAGCACTTTGAGATGACCCGTAGCTGAATTTGGGCGTGGTGTCACGGTAACCACTTGTGTCGAAAGGGTATTCGGCGAAGATCACGGTCGGTGATACTTCGTGTCTGGATCTGGGAACTTCAGAGATAAGACCTATGGCTCTTGTTATCCTGTATTGCCATTGTGGAATCGACGTAATTGCCTTCTCACAGCATTCATCTTTGGATTACAAATATCTCTCATCAATCAATCTGAAGATTGAACTGAACTTTGTTACATTACCATTGTAGGACTCTTAACTCTTGCCACCCGACCTTGAACGAGTTTGGGAATTATATTTACATACATATATATGCATAACACTGCTAATTTTTGACGTACCTGGTTTAAATCACTATATTATGTAGTTGCTAATAAATAATAGTTTTAACATCAAAACCAGACTCCAGGTGTGTTCTATTGCTGCCGGTTCTTTTAAACCATTGCGTGTACATTTCATAATTGGGGCCTGCGTCCGAGATATGAACAAATTGTCTGGGGGGGCTTATTCGATCGATCTGATTGGGGAAATCCCTTTTGATTTGTTTGAGTAGAACATCGGCAGCAATAGAGAGAGAGTTCTCAAAACAAAGGGAAGTGTTGTTTTGACCAAGTGGGACCATCTGCAGGAGCTACTATGGAAACATATGGGACTAAAGGTCTTGGAAATAGAATTAATGACTTGTTTGAGACATTTTACAAGATAAACGTGACTTCAGTAAATTTAATGAATGTGCTTAGTTTAGAAAACATTAGTGAGGAGTTGGCACCTGTTCTGGGTAAAGTCTTTGAAAGTCCTGTTCGAGCTGGTAAGAAAGATGGCCACGTGATGGTTAATTATTCTGTGTTGACATGGAAAGGGGAAAATGGTTGACCAAACGCCATTTTGAATACAATAAGGTCTGGTTTTGCAGGAGTCTGATTTTTGTAACAAAGCATGTGGAAGGCAAAGACAATATTATGGTAGATTGACTGTCTAGATGTTAAGATAAGTGTAAGAGTGAAATAGAAACTAGTATTTGTATACGCTTTTGTAATGTGCTACATGATAATCACATATGTATTGCTTCATACTCTAATCTACAGATAAAAATTTTGCTGCTTGATCAAAATTTGGCTTTTTTGGGGAAGGTGTTATATACCCCTGAGGTTCATTTTTTTTCCCTTTTCTTTCTTTATTAATCTTACTGATTAAAAAAAGCATAAATACAATCAAGAGGAGAATTAGTTGAAATATATATATCTATAACAATATAACCAAGAATAAGACAAATATTGTCAAAATCATAGATATTGTTAAACTAGTATAAAATATTTAAAAAATGAAAATCACAATTCTCCTCTTACCAGTTTATGAAGAGAAAGGAAAAATCATTGGGTTTTAAGTGAAAAGAGAAAAAAACCCACTACACTATAATAAAACAAAAAAAAAGGACTGGGCAGTCCATTTTGAGCATACGACCAAAAAAAGAAAGAAAGAAAGACCTTCTGATCAAATCTAAAACTTCGAAATAAAAGATTGAAAGAGTAATAAATCAAATTAAATGAAAATATTGGATAAAAGGTTGCCATATTTGCTCAAATTTAAAGGATGTATCAAATGTCCGACTTCTTATTTTATCTAAATTCAAACAGGACATAATGGAGGAGAGCCAATAAAAGACCGTAGGTGGATTAGAATCCTTCCACTTCAATAAAATGGCGCTCCTCACCAGTAAGGTCAAAAAGGCTATCATACGTTGAGCGGAAACAGGAATATTTCCTGCTTCTGATGAGATCATCCCAAAAATTGCCGTAAGCAAGTGAGGTTGTATATCCAGGTCCAAAACTCTTAATAGTGTTTTAAAAACATCTCTCCAAAAGTTATCTAGCTTTACACAAGACCAATACATATGAGTTAAAGTGGCCAACTCAGTATTACATCTGTCACAAATAGGATTAATATTGGGGAAAATACGCACTAGTTTATCCTTTGATATATGGGCCTGGTACACTACCTTGAACTGTATCAAGGAATGACAGGCACAAATAGATGAGTTGTTAACCAAATGAAAAATTTTACTCCATCTGAAAATGACTCTTGAAGTTCCAATTTCCAAGTGCGTTTAATTTTATCGTTGGAGATCATTCGTAAACTCAATAACCATTCATAGATTACAGCTATCAACCCCTTTTTGAAATGGTTTAAACTGAAAGATAACATCTATCATATTAGGTGGATAAGCAGAAGGGCAATTTGGTAACAAACCACATAAAAAATTTCCTAATTTGTAAATATCTAAAAAAGCGTACATTAGATAATTCATATTTATCCGCTAACTGAGAAAAAGACATTAAACAGTCACCTAAAAATAAATCTGAAAAAGCTATTCCCTTGGTTTTCCAAATCATAAAGGCCTTATTCAAAGTTGATGGTTTAAAAAAATAATTGAGCTAAATATTACTAGAAAGAATAAAATTATTAAACTCAAAAAATCTACAAAACTGGAACCAAGTTCTTAATGTATGTTTAATAACGGGATTAAATTCTTGTCTGCTAATCTTAGAAAGCAAAAAAGGAAGAGGAACTCCCAGTAAAGAGGCCAAAGAGAAACCTTTCACCGAGTTTACCTCCAGATCCAACCATGAAGCACATTCATGTGTATCTAAATAGTGAATCCAAAAAGTAACATATCGAATATTGATTGCCCAATAGTACATTCTAAAATCAGGCAAAGCCATACCACCATCCTTTTTTAATTTCTGCAACAAGGGTTTACTCAATCTAGGATTGTTATTGTTCCAAATATAAGATGAAATTATGGAAACTATTCCGTCAAAGAACTTTTTAGGAACAAAAGAGGGAACTGCCTGAAATATATATAAACATTTTGGTAAAACGATCATTTTAATACCATTAATTCAACCTATTAATGATAATGTCATAGGAGACAATTTAGAAAGCATTTGTTTGCTGTAGCCGATTAATGGAAAAAAATTATATGTATATAGATCCTTAAAATTTTAAGTAATTTTAATACCAAGATAGGTAAAGTAATTTTTTAGTAATAGTAAAAGGTATTTAAAAATGCAAACACGAGGAAATCTGCAGGTGCTGGAATTTCGAGCAACACACATAAAAGTTGCTGGTGAACACAGCAGGCCAGGCAGCAACTTTTATGTGTGTTGAGTAAAAGGTATTTGATAATTTGGATCCGAGTAATTATTAATAGGAAATAACTCACTTTTATGTAAATTTAATTTATAGCCAGAAAAGCTACTAAATTCAGAAAGTACAGTTAACATAGAAGGAATAGATTTCCTAGGAACTGAAATATAAACTAACAGGTCATCTGCATATAATGAAACCTTATGTATTTTTGTCCCCTCTCTTAATACACTGAACGGTGTTAGAATCTCTAAGAGCAATAGCAAGGGGTTCTAAGGCCAAATTAAATAATAAAGGGCTAAGAGGGCATCCCCATCGAGTACCCCTATGTAATCTAAAATAGGGAGATTTTTGATTATTAGATATAACAGCAACCATGGGAGCATGATAGATTAGTTTGATCCAGGAAATAAATCCTGGGCCGAGATTAAATCTTTCCAAAACCTCAAATAAGTAAGACCACTCCACCCTATCAAAAGCTTTCTCTGCATCAAGAAAAACAACACATTCAGATTCTTTAGATGGTGAAGAGTGAATAATATTTAATAATCTTTGAATATTAAAATGTGAATATCTATTTTTAATAAATCCAGATTGGTTATTAGAAATAACGGTAGGTAAGATATTCTCAACTCTATTAGCCAAAATCTTGGAGAGAATTTTAAAATCCACATTCAATAGAGAAATTGGTCTATGAGAGGCGCATTCAGATAAATCTTTATCTTTTTTCGGAAGTAAGGATATTGAAGCTTCATATAAAGTCTTCGGGAGAGCCCCAGAGGATATAGGGTCAGTGAAAATTTGACATAAATAAGGTATAAGTATATCAGTAAAAATCTTATAAAATTCCACTGTATATCCATCGGGTCCCGGAGCCTTAGCTGATTGAAGAGAGGATATAGCCCTTGCTACTTTCTCTTGTTTAATAGGTGCATCCAATGTATTCATATCTTAAATAGAAATTTTAGGTATATTCACTTTTTGCAAAAAAACTATTCATAAAAGTAATATTATCTGAACATTCAGACTCATAAAGGTTAGAGTAGAAATCCATAAATGTCTTATTAATTTCATGAGGATCTACCGTTGTAGTTCTGTCAGGTCTTCTTATTTTCAGGATCTGTCTTCCAGCCATACTTGCTTTTAACTGACCAGCTAATAATTTGCCTGATTTGTCTCCGTGTATATAAAATATAACCTGAAAATTGAACTGAATGCCACCCGAGCTTGAATGAGTTTGGGAATTATATTTACACACATATATATGCATAACACTGCTAACATTTGATATACCTGGTTTAAATTACTATACTAAGTAGTTACTAGTAACTAGTGGTTTTTAACATCAAAACCAGACTCCAGGTGTATTCTATTGCTGCCGGTTCTTTTAAACCATTGCGTGTACGTAACATCAGCCTCCTCCCTCCCTCCCCACCACCCATTTGGACACAAAGCGTCAGCACCCACCACCCACCTAACAACAGGAAAGCACCCAAAGGGAGACCACAGCACCACACACAAAATGCTGGAGGTTCGGGACATTTGGGATGGATATTGGGAGGAACTGCTTTTCCCTGAGGGTGGCGATTCTGTGGATTTCTCTGCCCAATGAAGCAATGAAACCTCAAGGTTTCAAGGTTTGAGACAAGGTTGGATAGATTTTTGAAAAGTAGGGAAATTAAGGGCAATGGGGAAAGGCAGGTTGTTGGAGATGGGCCAGATAGCTTTCTCCTACTTTTTCTTATGTTCTCACCACAGACTAAAATCTCACCTGAAATATTGTCCTTCACCCATTGATGTCCTTTCAAATATTTTTATAGGTTTGAAATGGCAGAACACTTGTGCATGGGCTGTGTCTGTCCGGATATATAAGGAGTGTCCAAATATTTTCTTTGCAAGACCAACACATCTGTTGTCAATCCTTGGTGATGAAAAATTATCTCATCCCAGCTGGAAATGTATTTTGTGTCTGAAATGAAGTTTTCTGTTGTAACTTGGTGAAATCCACTGGAACCGGGGTGCTGAGGAAACACCAGCATTTGTTCACTGGAGATTGGTTCTTCAACTGCATTGATTGTACAAGGGTTTCAAACGTCTGACTTTCTGAATTGCCAGATAGTTGATCACAGTGAGATATCATTCGCCTCCTCTCAGTGTGGGAAGGGATTCTCTCAAACCCTACCTGCAGACACACCAGTCAGTTCACAGTAGGGAGAGGCCATTCACCTGCTCTGTATGTAGGACGGGATCTACTCAGACATCCAGCCTGAAGATACATCAGCAAGTTTACACCACAGTGAGATGCTCCACCTGTACTGACTGTGGAAAACAATTTATTCTGTCGTCGATGATAAAGATGTATCCAAAAATTCACCAGTGAGAGAACGGTAACCTTCTTAGATGGTGGGAAGGCATTCACACACTCAACCACGCCACAGTGACATCAGCGAGTTCAGTGTAGAGACAGTAGCGGCTTCACACTGTGGTGAGGGTGGTCACCTGCTCTGAATGTGGGATGGGTTTCAATCAGTCATTCATCCTTGTGTCACCCTACCGAGCTTTGGCCCATCGTTACCCGGAGAGATCAGAAGCTTGAGAGGGCGTTATTCACTCAGGTTCGTCAATACAGTATTAAAGGCAGTGGTTCAGGGCAGGTTATTTCTGAGCTTTTAGCAGTGGCTAAATAACAGGATGGATCATCAAGAAAAATTTCAAGTTAGGCAGGAGCAAGTGGAGCAGTCATTGTTGGAGTGGACAGAGTTGGAGCGGAGACTGAGTCTTTAACTCTGAGGTTTCAGTGGGGAGAGCATTCAGTCAGAAGGCAAAATCATGATGGAGGTAGAATATTTTTTGCCCCCCTTCTTTACATTTGCTCAGTTAAAACTGTTGAGATGTCAGGCAGGATAGTGGAAAGCTCCTCTTGCGGGATGTGGGAAGGCAGGGGACCCTCCTGTGAACCTAATAACTACACCTGTGAGAAGGGCATCCACCTGCAGCTCCAAACAATCCACATTCAGGAGTTGGAGCTGGAACTGGATGAACTCCAGATCATTTAGAAGGCTGAAGAGGTGATAGGTAGGACAGATAGAGAGGTAGTTCCAACCAAGGTGCACGGCACGGGGAACAGGGTAACAGGAAGGGGAAAGGGGAGGAACAGTGAGTCCATCCCCCTGAACAACATGTATATCACTTTAGATACTGTTGGGGACAGTGGGATGACCCAGCAATGGAAAGTCACAGCAGTAGGGTCTCTAGCCCTTAGTCTGGCTCTCAGACTGAGAAGGGAAGGGTGGTGAAGAGGCCAACTGTGGTCATAGGTGATTCATTAATTTCGGGAACTGACTGGGTGTTCTGTTCGTGACAATGAGATGCCAGGATTGTATGTTGCTTCCTGTGTGCTCCAGGTCTGGGTTATCTCCGGTCGACCGCTCGGCATTCCTAAGGAGGATCAACAGTGATGGTCATGGTCCATGTGGGGACCAATGATATGGGCTGGTGGAGTAACGAGGTTCTGCAAAGGGAGTTCAGGGAGTGAGGTGCTAAGTTAAAGGGCAGCTCGTCCAGGGCTGTGACCTCAGGTCTCTTATCTGTGCCACGTGCCAGGGATCGGAAGAATATACAGTTTAACACGTGGCTAAGCAGCAATGAGGGCATAAGATTGTTGGATAATTTGAGCCCGCGAGGATTGCTGTGTGCACGGGAGTATGAGGGCGTTGGGGGAGAGGGCTCATCATTGATGGAGGGTGAAGTGGTCTCTCACACACACACAAACATATGCAGTGGAGTGTGAGGGAGGGGGGTGAGAAGGGATAAGGGGAATGAGGAGGATGGCGTTAGGCTCATTCACAAAGTCCCAGACTCACCCACCCCTCCCCCTCTGGAACTGGTCCCATTCCCTACCCCAGGCTGGGGGTGGGCATTGAGTTGCCTTGCCAACCTTTTTGTGAATTGTTCGATAACATCTGGTGAACACACTTTGATAATAAATTTAAGTTGAACTTGAACGTTGAAATGTATTGTTTGTAAAACATGTCTTCTTCTTCATGTGCCTTGCGCGTTACGTGCTTGGGCGATCATAGCTTTCCACATCGGACAATCCCACACAGCCTCAATGATATCTCGCACACTTAGATCTGTTAGTTCTTTCACAGTATCCATATATTTTCTTCTTTGCCTTCCTCCTCTGCGTTTCCTAGGCATACGGCTTGTAACGTAAGGCATTCTATGTCTCCCTTTTTGCTGACAGCGCCCAGGAATTTAAGTTTCCTCTCATTTAATGTTCTCAGTAAGGATCTTTCTGTATGGACACATTGGAGTACTGTCTCATTAGTTACCCTATCTCTTTGTGATATGTTCAGCATTCTTCTAAGAAACCACATTCCTGGTGCTTCTAAGTTTCTTTGGAGTTCTGGTGTTATACTCCACGTTTCGGAAGCATACACCAAGATTGACCGGATGTAACATTTTAGTAACTAAAGCATTATTGAAATAGACATGTGTCTGTTGGTAATAATGGGTTTCATTTTTTGGAAGTTGGTTTTGACAACGGCAATTCTTTTTATTTCAACTTTACTTCTAGCATCTTGTGATATAAAGCTACCAAGGTCATTAAACCTGGTCTTTTGTTCAACCTCTTGCCTACCGATGTACAATTGGCAGTTGAGAGTATCCTGCTGTTTTGATATGACCATATATTTTTTTTTTCACAGTTGATGGTTAGACCAAAATCTGCACTTGTTTGTACTACTTTGTCTAGGAGGATTTGTAGGTCTTCTGCAGCACTTGCTATTAGGGTGGTATCGTCTGCATATCTTATATTGTTGATGTTAACACCTCCAAATTTTAACCCATTTAGGTCTTCTATTTCTCTGAGAATTATTTCACTATAGACAGTAAATATTTCTGGTGAGGCAATGCATCCCTGTCTAACTCCTCTTTGAATTTTAGTCCAACTGCTTATATTATCAATTTTTGTCACCGCCGTTTGGTTCCAATATAAATTTTGAAGCAGTTGTTGATCCCTTCCGTCAATGTTTAGTTTAGCAAGAATTTGAAATAATTCGAAGTATCAAAATGTCTTATGGGATATTGGGTGATATCCGATCAGCTGCTTTTAGTTAAAATAAGGGGTAACCCTTTTAACATTAGAATAATTCAAACCAATGCGCCAACAAACGATGCGGATGAAGAGGATATCAGCAAGTTTTATATGGATCTCAACAGTGCTTATGAGCAATGTAAATATCAGGATATAAAACTATTCATGGGAGAGTTTAACGCCAAAGTTGGACAGGAAAGGGTTGATAACATCATAGGAACTTTTGCATTTGGGAAGAAAAATGAAAATGGAGAAAGGTTTACTGATTGATGTGTCAGAAACAACCAAGTGATCACCAATACTTGGTAGAAAAATCATCCACGTAGATTGTGTACTTGGATTAGCCCTGGAGATAGAACAAGGAATCAAATAGATTTCATTACCATCAATGAACGTCTCAGAAATAATATCACAAATTCTAAAGCCTACCCAGGAGCAGACTGGTTCAGATCACCATCCTGTAATATCTACCATTAAAGGAAAGTTAAAGAAACTGAAATGTGGAAAAAAGAGAAAGAAGTATATGTTGGGAGAACTTAAAAATGATAGCATACTTAAGCAACAATTCAAGACAGCTGTAGAAGAACACCTCAACGAAAACGTAACAACACCTATTTGGGACAGATTTAAATATGCTATACAGCAATCAGCAGAGGAGATAATCCCAGTACAAGAAATCCAACACACCAACAAGGGGTGGATAACCCACGAAATTCTGGATGTGATGGAACAAAGAAGGTTAGTGAGGAATAATGAAGTGCAGTACAGAGAGCCAGACAGATGGACCAGACAATTGTGCGATATTGCAAAGGAAGAATGGCTGAATAAAAAATGCAATGAAGTAGAAGGCCATGTTAACAACAGCAAAGAAATGCACAGGAAAATTAAGGAAATTACCGGAATTAAGAAAACCTCTTCTGCAGGATGCATCGGATCAGCAGACGGATCCATACTATCAGATCCAGATAAAGTATGTGAGAGGTGGATTCAGTATATAGAGCAGCTATTTGAAGTTAATAGAGGGGAACCCCCAGATATTAAACACCCTAATTCTGGCCCACCTATTACCAAGAAGAAATAGCTAAAGCAATGAAAAGCATGAAACCTGGTAAAGCCACTGGACCTGATTAAATTTCAGTGGAAATGATACAAGCCCTAGAAGATCTGGGCACAGATATTCTTTTTGAACTGCTTAATGGCATATATGAGTCTGGTGTATTGCCTGACGATCTGTTGAAAAATCAGTATTTATAACTCTGCCAAAAATTCCTGGAACTACAGATTGTGAAAGTTATCGAACAATCAGTCTTACGAGTCACATAATAAAGATTTTGTTGAGCATTGTTCTGAGTCGAATTAAAAACAATTTAAGGCCATAAACTCCTTAGTAAAACATGTACTGATGAGGAAGGGTCTCAGTGAAGATCCGAGAGCGGAAAACGAACCGGTGGTCAGCCCCACTGCTCCGAGCCAGACAAGAACCCCTATCTGAATCTGTCCCATCTGTCTGTTCTTGACACATCTCACTCTAAAGTTTCCTCATTGCATACCTGTCCCAGTGTCTTTTATTTTCCTTCTCAAACTCATTCTCCTGCCTTCTCCCCATAATCTTTGACGGCTTTACAGAAAATCTTCGGGACCAAATGCAATAAGCATTAACATTTTGGATCTCCCCCTCCCACTTTCAAACCTCTTACTAGCTCTTCTTTCAGTTAGTCCTGACGAACGGTCTCGGCCCGAAACGTCGACTGTACCGCTTCCTAGAGATGCTGCCTGGCCCGCTGCGTTCACCAGCAACTTTGATGTGCGTTGCTTGAATTTCCAGCATCTGCAGATTTCCTCGTGTTTCCAGCAGTTCATCTTTCTGCGACAGGAGAACACACTTCGGAGATCAGCAGTCTCTGCATTATTTCCTACATCATTATTGCGCAGTGGTACAATAGTACTGTGTATATTATCATTCTCGATTTTATTTTTAGTTAAGTCTGCACACTGCTAATTGTGTGTTTTAAATGTTGCTGCTGTAACGAAAGACTACCCGACTCGGGATCAATAAAGTATTTATTATTATTATAATAATCATCATTATTATACTCCAGCCCTTTATCTCTTTCACCAATGAACTTCCCAGCTCTTTACTTCACCCCTGACGAATCTGACCTATCACCTCCCCTCCCCCCGAACATTCTTGCTCCCTTCTTTCCATTCCAGTATTAAAGAAGGGTGTCAGACTGAAACGCCGACTGTTCACTCCTCTCCAGAGTTGCTGCCTGCCCCGCTGAGTTCCTCCAGCATTTTGTGTGTTTTGCTTTGGATTTCCGCATCTGCAGAATTTTTTCCCCCAGTTTAACCTAATGCGCATGCGTAGACGGCGCAGCCAATCACGAATATCGCGCAAGCGCACTGCAGACGGGAGGCTCACAAGGATCGGAAGCAGGTAGGAGCGGGGCTGCGGGCGGGAACTTAATCGGCGGCGTCTGAACCGCGATTGAAGGAAAATTAGTATGAGTTCTACCCACACTGGTTCTGCACCCCGGGACAGTCCCAGTCCTTTCCCTCTCTCTCAGCCGCACGATTTACCGGAGCCACGGGGAGATTCCTGCTGATGAGAGCCGGTGGCACCGCCATTTCTTCGGCGCATGCGCATCGCTGGGTTCTTGGATGGCTGATAGACAGGTTTCTTGTTCGCGGGGGCTTCTGGGTAAAGAGGCAGCCATAGGTCACACTATGTCCCTGTAGAGTACGTCCCAAATGCTGCCGACCTCCAGCTATGTAAATCCGAGGATGAGTAACTCGGAGGAAAAATATAGTGCCCAGTTACTCTCGGATGAAGAGTCTACCTTTCAGTCAGTGAAAATGTTAATTAGTGCTTCATCGCAAAAAGACATCCGCCCGTCAGCTTTAGTTCTCTCTGGGAACTAAATAACGATATGAAACAGCTTTGTCCTCGAGGACAAGTGACTTGCAGCTTTCACATCACAAAAATGCTACACTCCAATGAGAATAACTACTATCCTCCCATTCATGTAAACACGAGGAATTCTGCAGATAACACACATAAAAGTTGCTGGTGAACGCAGCAGGCCAGGCAGCATCTTTAGGAAGAGGTGCAGTCGACGTTTCAGGCTGAGACCCTTCGTCAGGACTAACTGAAGGAAGAGTGAGTAAGGGATTTGAAAGTTGGAGGGGGAGGGGGAGATCCAAAATGACAGGAGAAGACAGGAGGGGGAGGGATAGAGCCAAGAGCTGGACAGGTGATAGGCAAAAGGGGATACGAGAGGATCATGGGACAGGAGGTCCGGGAAGAAAGACAAGGCGGGGGGACCCAGAGGATGGGCAAGAGGTATATTCAGAGGGAGAAAAAGAAGAGTGAGAGAAAGAATGTGTGCATAAAAATAAGTAACAGATGGGGTACGAGGGGGAGGTGGGGCCTTAGCGGAAGTTAGAGAAGTCGATGTTCATGCCATCAGGTTGGAGGCTACCCAGACGGGATATAAGGTGTTGTTCCTCCAACCTGAGTGTGGCTTCATCTTTACAGTAGAGGAGGCCATGGATAGACATGTCAGACATGTCGCCAAGTCTAGGTAAGCGGAACAAGTGCTACACATGCCCTTACACTTCCTCCCTTACCACCATTCAGGGCCCCAGACAGTTCTTCCAGGTGAGGCGACACTTCACCTGTGAGTCGGCTGGGGTGATATACTGCGTCCGGTGCTCCCTATGTGGCCTTCTATATATTGGCGAGACCCGACGCAGACTGGGAGATCGTTTTGCTGAACACCTACGCTCTGTCCGCCAGAGAAAGCAGGATCTTCCAGTGGTCACACATTATAATTCCACATCCCATTCCCATTCTGATATGTCTATCCACGCCTCCTCTACTGTAAAGATGAAGCCACACTCAAGTTGGAGGACAACACCTTATATTCCCTCTGGGTAGCCTCCAACCTGATGGCATGAACATTGACTTCTCTAACTTCTGCTAATGCCCCACCTCCCCCTCGTACCCCATCTGTTATTTATTTTTATACACACATTCTGTCTCTCTCCCTTTTCTCCCTCTGTCCCTCTGACTATACCCCTTGCCCATCCTCTGGGTTTTTTCCCCCCCTCCCCCTTTTCCTTCTCCCTGGGCCTCCTGTCCCATGATCCTCTCATATCCCTTTTGCCAATCACCTGTCCAGTTCTTGGCTCCATCCCTCCCCCTCCTGTCTTCTCCTATCATTTTGGATCTCCCCCTCCCCCTCCCACTTTCAAATCTCTTACTAGCTCTTCCTTCAGTTAGTCCTGATGAAGGTCTCAGCCTGAAACATCGACTGTACCTCTTACTAGAGATGCTGCCTGGCCTGCTGCGTTCACCAGCAACTTTGATGTGTGTTGCCCTCCCATTCATGTTCGTTGGCATTGCCATAGATGTCAGTCAGCTGGGGGAGAGGATCCCAGTAATTAGAAAATCTCCAGGATCAGACATGTGGTAACAAGTTCTCTTTGTAGTGTTCTGGAACATGACCAGAACTTAAAATAATACCAAAGGAAAGAGACAAATTGAGCCAAGTCACAGGTTGATTGAAGGGTAAAGTAGCCCATTGTCAGAGAGAGAGAATGCAGTCAGAGAATTTGTTGGTCAGTCAGGATGCCTGATCGTGCCTTGCTGGAAGATGAGGAGTTTATATAGAAACATAGAAACAGAAGTCTACAATACATTACAGGCACTTTGTCTCACAGCATCGTGCCAACGATATAACCTACTCTAGAATTTGCCAACTCACATCAAAGTTGCTGGTGGAACGCAGCAGGCCAGGCAGCATCTCTAGGAATAGGTACAGTCGACGTTTCAGGCCGAGACCCTTCGTCGAAAATTTGCCTAGAGTTTCACTGCCACGTAGCCCTCTATTTTTCAGAGCTCCTCGTACCTACGTAATAGTGTCTGAAAAGATCCTTATTGTATCCGCCACACCACCGTCGCTGGCAGTGCATTCCACGCACCTGCCACTCTCTGTGTGCAAAAACTTAACTCTGGTATCGCCCTTGTACCTACTACCAAGCACCTTCAAACTCTGCCCCCTCATGTTACCCAATTCAGACGTGGGATAAAGACTCTGGCTATCCACACGATCAGTGCCTCTCATCATCTTATACAACTCTCTTCGATCACCTCTCATCTTCCATCGCTCCAAAGTTTACTCAACCTACTCTTGTAAGGCGTGCTCTCCAATCCAAGCAACTTCCTTGCAAATCTCCTTTGCACCCTTTCCGGAGTATCCACATACTTGCTGCAGTGAGGTGATCAGAATTGAACACAGAACTAAAAGTGGGGTCTAACTAAGGCCTTGTATATCTGTAACATTACCTCATGGCTTTTGAACTCAGTCCCATGGTTGATGAAGGCCTTCTTAACAACATTGTCAACCTGCGCAGCAGCTTTGCATGTACTATTGACACAGACCCCAAGATCTCGCTGATCTTCCAAACTGCCAAGAGTCCAAACATTAATATTGTATTCTGTCTTTAAATTTGACCTACCGAAGTGAACCACTGGGTTGAATTCCATCTGTCACTTCACAGCCTTGTTCTGCATCCTATTGATGTCCCGCTCCACTGTGGCAACCATTCAGGGGTGGCTCTGTTGGTGAGGAATGAAATTCAGTCTCTTGCGAGGGGTGACATAGAATCAGGAGATGTAGAGTCAGTATGGAAAGAACTGAGAAACTGTAGGGGAAAAAAGACCCTAATGGGAGGTATCTACAGGCCCTCAAACAGTAGCTTGGATATAGGGTGCAAGTTAATCGAGTTAAAATTGGCATGTCGCAAAGGTAATACTACGGTTGTTATGGGCTATTTTAACATGCAGGTATACTGGGAAAATCAGGTTGGTACTGGACCCTAAGAAAGGGAGTTTGTGGCGAGCCTCACAGATGGATTCTTAGAGCAGCTTGTACTGGAGCTTACCAGGGAGAAGGCAATTCTAGATTTAGTGTTGTGCAATGAACTCAGGGAACTCGAGGTAAAGGAGCCATTAGGAAGTAGTGACCATAATATGATAAGTTTTAATCTACAATTTGAAAGAGAGAAAGGAAAATTGAAAGTGTCAGTATTACAGTTGAACAAAGGGGACTATGGACCCATGAGGGAGGAGCTAGCCAGAGTTTACGAGAGAGATACCCTAGCAGGGATGACAGTGGCAGGTATTTCTGGAAATAATACAGAAGGTGCAGGATCAGTTCATTCCAAAAGAGGAAGAAAGATTCTAAGGGGAGTAACGGGCGACCGTGGATGACAAGGGAAGTCAAGACAGTATAAAAATAAAAGAGAGGAAGTATAACATAGCAAGGATGAGCGGGAAGCCAGAGGACTGGGAGACTTTGAAGGAGCAACAGAAGGTAACTAAAAAGGCAATACAGGGGGGAAGATGAGGTACGAAGGTAAGCTAGCCAAGAATATAAAGGAGGATAGTAAAAGCTTCTTTAGGGTCAGAGCCTTCTCTATTTCCTGAGGAGAGTGAGGTCCTTTAACATCTGCTGGACAATGCTGAGGATGTTCTACGAGTCTGTGGTGGCCAGTGCGATCATGTTTGCTGTTGTGTGCTGGGGCAGCAGGCTGAGGGTAGCAGACACCAACAGAATCAACAAACTCATCTGTAAGGCCAGTGATGTTGTGGGGATGGAACTGGACTCTCTGACGGTGGTGTCTGAAAAGAGGATGCTGTCCAAGTTGCATGCCATCTTGGACAATGTCTCCCATCCTCTACACACTGGTTGGGCACAGGAGTACATTCAGCCAGAGACTCATTCCACCGAGATGTAACACAGAGCGTCATAGGAAGTCATTCCTGCCTGTGGCCATCAAACTTTACAACTCCTTCCTTGGAGGGTCAGACACCCTGAGCCAATAGGCTGGTCCTGGACTTATTTCCTGGCATAATTTACATATTACTATATAATTATTTGTGGTTTTATTACTATTTAATTATTTATGGTGCAACTGTAATGAAAACCAGTTTCCCCCGGGATCAATAAAGTATGTCTATGACTCTGTGAAGAGGAAAAATTAGTTAAGACCAAATTTGGGCCCTTGAAGACAGAAACGGGTGAAATAATTATGGGGAACAAGGAAATGGCAGAAGAGCTGAACAGGTACTTTGGAACTGTCTTCACTAGGGAAGACATAAACAATCTCCCAGATGTAATAATGGCCAGAGAGGACCTAGGGTAATGGAGGAACTGAAGGAAATTCGCATTAGGCAGAAACTGATGGGACTGAAGGGTGATAAATCCTCAGGGCTGATTGTCTGCATCCCAGGGTACTTAAGGAGGTGGCTCTAGAATTGGTAATCATGTTCTATAGATTCAGGATCAGTTCCTGTGGATTGGAGGGTAGCTAATGTTATCCCACTTTTCAAGAAAGGAGGGAGAGAGGCAATTATAGACCAGTTAGTCTGACATCAGTGGTGGGGAAGATGCTGGAATCAATTATAAAAGATGTAATAGGGGCATATTTGGATAGCAGTGGCAGGATCGGTCGGAGTCAGCATGGATTTACGAAGGGGAAATCATGCCTTGACTAATCTTCTGGAATTTTTTGAGGATGTAACTATGAAATTGGACAAGGGAGAGCCAGTGGATGTAGTGTACCTGGACTTTCAGAAAGCCTTTGATAAAGTCCCACATAGGAGATTAGTGGGCAAAATTAGAGCACATGGTATTGGGGGTAGGATACTGACATGGATAGAAAATTGGTTTGCAGACAAGAAACAAAGATTAGGATTAACGGGTCCCTTTCAGAATGGCAGGCAGTGAGTAGTGGGGTCCCGCAAGGCTCGGTGCTGGGACCACAGCTGTTTACAATATACATTAATGATTTAGATGAAGGGATTAAAAGTAACATTAGCAGATTTACAGATGACACAAAGCTGGGTGACAGTGTGAAATGTGAGGAGGATGTTATGAGAATGCAGGGTGACTTGGACAGGTTGGGTGAGTGGGCAAATGCAGTTTAATGTGGATAAATGTGAGGTTATCCACTTTGGTGACAAGAACAGAAAGGCAGATTACTATCTGAGTGGTTTCAAGTTAGGAAAAGGGAAAGTACGAGATCTGGGTGTCCTTGTTCATCAGTCACTGAAAGTAAGCATACAGGTACAGCAGGCAGTGAAGAAAGCTAATGGCATGTTGGCCTTCATAACAAGGGGAGTTGAGTATAGGAGCAAAGAGGTCCTTCTGCAGTTGTACAAGGTCCTGGTGAGACCCCACATGGAGTACTGTGTGCAGTTTTGGTTTCCAAATTTGAGGAAGGACATTCTTGCTATGGAGGGAGTGCAGCGTAGGTTCACTGGGTTAATTCCAGGGACAGCGGGACTGTCACATGTTGAAAGATTGGAACAACTGGGCTTGTATACACTGGAGTTTAGAAGGATGAGAGGGGATCTGATTGAAACATACAAGATTATTAGGGGATTGGACACGCTAGAGGCAGGAAAGATGTTCCAGATGTTGGGGGAGTCCAGAACCACAGGACACAGTTTAAGAATAAGCGGTAGACCATTTAGAATGGAGTTGAGGAAAAACTTTTGCACACAGAGGGTTGTGGATCTGTGGAATGCTCTGCCTCAGAAGGCAATGGAAGCCAATTCTCTGGATTCTTTCAAGAAAGAGTTAGATGGAGCTCTTAAAGATAGTGGAGCGAAGGGATATGGGGAGAAGGCAGGAAAAGGGTACTGATCGTGGATGATCAGCCATGATCACAGTGAATGGCGGTGCTGGCTCGAAACGCCGAATGGCCTACTCCTGCACCTATTGTCTATTGACTATCGACTATCCATAGCAACCCCTACATTTGTGTCATCAACAAACTTACAAACCCAACCTTCTACTTCCTCATCAAGGTCATTTATAAAAATCACAAAGAGGAGGTGTCCCAGACCAGATCCCTGCAGAATATCACTGGTCACCATCCTCCACGCAGAATACAAACCATCGACAACCACCCTTTGCCGTCTGTGGGCAAGCCAGTTCAGGATCCACAAAGCAGGTCTCCTTGGATCCTGGCCTCATTACTTTCTCAATGAGCCTCGTGTAGGGAACCTTATCAAAAGTCTTACTGAAAACCATGTACACAACATCCAATGTTGTACCTTCATCAATATGGTTTGTTACGTCCTCAAAAGAATTCAATCAGGTTCATAAGGGGTAACCTGCCCTTGACAAAGCCATGCTGACTACCCCTAGTCAGATGGTCATAAGCCCTCCTTGTTAGGATCTTCTCCAACAATTTGCTCATCACTGATGCCGGACTTACTGGTCTATAATTTCCTGGGTTATCTCTACTCCCTTTCTTGGTCAATGCTTGGGTACTTCTCCCATCCCTATTGATGATACAAAGATCATCGCCAGATGCTCAGCCATCTCCTCCCTCGCTTCCCACAGTAGCCTGCGGTATATCTCAACTTGAGTTGAACTGGCTAATGTTATGATGCCAGAGCTCACATTCAGAGAAGATCTTATAGAAACATGTAAAATTATATAAGACAGAGGCAGGAAAAGTTGTTTCCACTGGTAGGTGAGACTGGAGCTAGAGGACATCAGCTTAAGGTTCGGGGCATTTGGGATGGAGATGAGGAACTGCTTTTCCCTGAGGCTGGTGAATCTGTGGATTTCTCTGCCCAATGAAGCAGTGGAGGCCACCTCAGTAAAAAGCATTTGGGACAAGGTTGGATAGATTTTTGCATAGTAGGGAAATTAAGGGTGATGGGGAAAGGCAGGTTGGTGGAGACGGGCCAGATGACGTTCTCGTGCTCCTATTTCTTATCTTCTCACCATTCAGACTAAAAATCTCACCTGAAATAATGTTCTTCACCCATTGATGTCCTTTCAAATATTTTTACAGGCTTGAAATGGCAGAACACTTGTGCATGGGAATCTCAACATGTCAGTTTTGTCTCTCTGACCGAATATATAAGGAGTGACCAGATATTTTCTTTGCAAGACCAACACATCTGTTGTCGATCCTTGGAGATGAAGAAGTATCTGGTGATGTATTCTGTCTCTGAAATGAAGTTTTCTGTTGTAACTCAGTGAAATCCACTGGAACCGGGAGCTGAGAACACACCAGTATTTGTTCACTGGAGATTGGTTCTTCAACTACATTGATTGTACAAGAGATTGAAACGTCTGACTTTCTGAATTGCCAGAGAATTGTTTGCAGTGAGATATCATTCTCCTTCTCTCAGTGTGGGAAGGGATTCTCTCAAATCATACCTGCAGACACGCCAGTCAGTTCACAGTGGGGAGAGGCCATTCACCCGCTCTGTGTGAGGGAGGGGAACTACTCAGTCATCCAGCCTGAAGATCCATCAGCAAGTTCACACCATTGTGAGATGCTCTACCTGTTCTGACTGTGGGAAGCAATTCATTCTGTCGTCGATGCTAAAGATATATCCGAATATTCACCAGTGAGAGGACGGTAACCTGTTTAGACTGTGGGAAGGCATTCACACACTCAACCATACCACAGTGACACCCAGCGAGTTCACACTGGGGAGAAGCCATTCACCTGCTCTGTGTGGGAAAGCTTTCACTCAGTCATCTCAGCTGAATGAGCACCAGCGAGTTCACACTGAAAAGATGCCGTTCACCTGCTCAGACTGTGGGAAGCGATTCACTCGCTCATCCACACTACAGAAACACCAGCTAGTCCACACCGGCGAGAAGCCGTTCACCTGCTCTGAATGTGGGAAGAGATTCGCTGATTCATACTCCCTTGTGAACCACTACCGAATTCACACTGGGGAGAAGCCATTCACATGCTCTGAATGTGGGAAAAGATTCACTTGGTCATACCAACTGAAGGAGCATCAGCGAGTTCACACTGGGGAGAAACCGTTCAGTTGCTTTCAATGTGGGAAGGGATTCACTAAGTCATCTCAACTGAAGGTACATCAGCGAGTTCACACTGGGGAGAGGCCGTTCACCTGCTCAGTCTGTGGGAAGGGATTCACTCAGTCATCTCAACTGAAGGTACATCAGCGAGTTCACACCGGGGAGAGGCCGTTCACCTGCTCTGAATGTGGGAAGGGGTTCACTGGCTCATACCACCTTGTGAAGCACTGCCGAATTCACACTGGGGAGAGGCCATTTACATGCTCTAAATGTGGGAAGGGATTCACTGACTCATCCAACCTTGTGAGGCACTACCGAATTCACACTGGGGAGAGGCCATTCAGTTGCTCTAAATGTGGGAAGGAATTTGCTCGGTCATCTGAACTGATTGAACATCAGCGAGTTCACACTGGGGAGAAACCGTTCAACTGCTTTGAATGTGGGAAGGGATTCACTCAGTCATCTCATCTGAAGGTACATCTGCGAATTCACACTGGGGAGAAACCGTTCAGCTGCTCTGAATGTGGGAAGCAATTCGCTGATTCATACTCCCTGGTGAAGCACTGTCGAATTCACACTGGGGTGAAGCCATTCACCTGCTGTGAATGTGGGAAGCAATTCACTCAGTCATCCAGCCTTGCGAGGCACTGCCGAATTCACACCGGGGAGAAACCGTTCACCTGCTCCGACTGTGGAAAGGGGTTCACTCGGTCTTATCAACTGAAGTTGCATCAGCGCCGGATTTCGGAGCGAATGCTCCCGAGTTCGAATCCAGCCGGCTCCCAGGTTGAGCGTCGAGCTAGCAACTCGACCTCGTAAAAATAAGAAAGCCTGCTAAAAAAAAATGCCATCATGACAGCGTCCTGATGACTCCACTCTGGGTTAAGGGTTTCTTCTTCTTCTTTCTGGCATCAGCAAGTTCACAATGGGGAGAGGCCATTCACATGCTCTGAATGTGGGAAGGGATTCACTGAGTCATACTCCCTTGTGAGGCACTGCCAAATTGACACTGGGGAGAAGCCATTCACGTGCTTTGAATATAGGAAAGGATTCAATCAATCATCTCATCTGAAGATACATCATCGAATTCACACTGGGGAGAAGCCATTCACATGCTCTGAATGTGGGAAGGGATTCACTCGGTCATCAGACTTTAAAGTACATCAGCGAATTCACACTGGGTTCTGAATGTGGAAATGGATTCGCTCAGACATCTCAAATGAATGAACATCAGCGAGTTCACACTGGAGAGAAACTTCAACTGCTCAGGCTGTGGGAAGGAATTCACTCAGTCATCTCCACTGAGCGAATATCAGCGAGTTCACACTGTGTGGAAGCCGTTGATCTGTTCTGACTGTGGGAATTATTGCACACATTCATCTCACCTACCGACAGACCAGACTGTTTTCAGCAGTGAGAGGACGTTGACCTGCTCAGACTGTGGGAAGGCATTCACACACTTACCCACACTGCAGAGACAGTGGCGGGTTCACACTGTGGTGAGGGTGGTCACCTGCTCTGAATGTGGGATGGGTTTCAATCAGTCATTCATCCTTGTGCTGCCCAACCGGGCTTTGACCCATCATTACTCGGAGAGATCAGAAGCATGAGAGGACGTAATTCACTCAGGTTCGCCGATAGAGTATTAAAGGCAGTGGCTCAGGGCAGGTTATTTTTGAGCATTCAACAGTGGCCAATCAACAGTCAGAATGGACTATCAAGAAAAACTTCCAAGTTAGGCAGGAGCAGGTGGAGCGGTCATTGTTGGAGTGGACAGAGTTGGAGCGGTGACTTAGAGTCTTTAATTCTTTGAGGTTTCAGTGAGGAGAGCATACAGTCAGAGATGGCAAAATTATGATGGAGGTAGAATTTTTTTTTTGCCCCCCCCTCCCTTCTTCACATTTGCTCAGAACAGTAGAGATGCCAGGCAAGATAGTGGGGAACTCCTCCTGGGGGGATGTGGGAAGGCAGGGGAACCTCCGGTGTCCCTGATAACTACACCTGTGAGAAGGGCATCCAGCTGCAGCTCCGAACAATCCACATTCAGGAGCTGGAACCGGATGAACTCCAGATCATTCGGGAGGCTGAAGAAACATCAGTCAAGTCAAAGTTGAGGTAAATTTATTATCAAAGTACATACATCTCATACACTACCGTGAGATTCATTTTCATGCAGGCATTTACAGAAAGCTTAAGAAACAGAACAGAACTTATGAAAAACCTGGCAAAGGAAGGTCACAGCAGTAAGGCAAAATCATGATGGAACTAGAATATTTATCTTAACATTTGCTCGGTTAGAACAGTAGAGATGGCAGGCAGGATAGTGGAAAGCTCCTCTTGCGAGATGTGGGAAGGCAGGGGACCCTCCTGTGTCCCTGATAACTACACCTGTGAGAAGGGCGTCCAGCTTCAGCTCCGAACGATCCACATTGAGGAGTGGGAGCTGGAACTGGATGAACTCCAGATCGTGTGGGAGGTTGAAGATGTGATAGGTAGGACAGATAGAGAGGTAGTTCCAACCAAGGTGCGCTGCACAGGGAACTGGGTGACAGTCAGGAAGGGGAAAGGGAGAAACAGAGAGTGCAGTGTGCCCCTGTGTCCAGCTCTCTGAACAACATATAAATCACTTTAGATACTGTTGGGGACGGTGGGATGACCAAGCAAATGAAAGTCACAGCAATAGGGTCTCTGGCACTTAGTTTGGCTCTGAGACTGAGAAGGGAAGGGTGGAGAAGAGGTGAGCTGTGGTCGTAGGTGATTCATGAGCTAAGGGAACTTACTGGATGTTCTGTGGGTGAGAATGAGATTCCAGGATGCTATGTTGCCTCCTGCGTGCTAGCGTCTGCAACATCTCTGGTCGGGTCCTCAGCATTCCCAAGGAAGGTGAACAGTGAAGGTCGTAGTCCATGTGGGTACCAATGATATGGCATGGTAGAGTAACGAGGTTCTGAAAGGGAGTTCAGGGAGTGAGGTGCTCAGTTAAAGGGCAGCTCGTCCAGGGCTGTGACCTCAGGACTGTGGTTTGTGCCACGTGCCAGGAATAGGAAGAATATACAGTTTAGCAAGTGGCTAAGGAGTTGGTGCAGCAGTGAGTGCATAAGATTTTTGGATCATTTGTGCCTGCAAGGATTGCTGTGTGTACAGGAGTGTGGGTGCGTTGGGGGAGAGGGACATCATTGATGGAGGGTGAAATGGGCAGACAGGTCTCTCTCTCACACACAAACACATGCGGTGGAGTGTGAGGGTGGGAATGAGAAAGGAAAAAGGTGAATGAGGAGGATCGAGTTAGGGCTCCTTCACAAAGTCCCAGACTCACCCAACCATCTCCCTCTGGAATTGGTCCCAGTCCCTACCCCAGGCTAGCCAGCTGGTGGCGTAGTGGCATCAGCGCCGGACTTCGGAGCGAAGGCTCCCGAGTTCGAATCCAGCCAGCTCCCGTGCACGCTTTCCATCTGTGTTGGGTTGAGTGTCGTACTAGCAACTCGACCTCGTAAAAAAAGAAATTCCCTGCTGCAGAATCATCAACAGCAGAAAGTTGATGGCCTATGCTCTCGCGTGAGTTGAAAGGCAATTTCTCTTTCTCACTTTCCCCCTACCCCAGGCTGGGGGTGGGTATTGAGTTACCTTGCCAACATCTTTGTGAATTGTTTGATAGCATCTGGTTAACACACTTTGATAATAAATTTATGTTCAACTTGTACCTTGAAATGTATTGTTTGTAAAACATGTCTTCTTCATGTGCCTTGCGCGTGACACGCTTGGGCGATCATGGCTTTCCACATTAGACAATCGAACACAGCGGCAATGATATCTCGCACACTTAGTTCTTTCACAGTGTCCATATATTTTCCTCTTTGCCTTCCTCTTCCACATTTCCCAGGCATGCGGCTTGTAATATAAGGCATTCTATTTGTCCCTTTCTGTTGACATGGCCCAGGAATTTAAGTTTCCTTTCATTTGATGTTCACATTAAAGATCTTTTTGTATGGGCACGTTGGCGTACTGTCTCATTAGTGACCCTATCTCTATATGATATTTTCAGCATTCTTCTAAGAAATCACGTTTCTGTTGCTTCTAAGTTTCTTTGGAGTTGTGGTGTTATAGTCCATGTTTCGGAAGCGTACAGCAAGATTGACCGGATGTAACATTTTCATAGCCTTGTTGGCATAGAAATGTGTCTGTTGGTAAAAATGTGTTTCATTTTTTTGGAAATTGGTTTTGGCATTGGCAGTTCTTCTTTTTATTTCTACTTTACTTCTAGCATCTTGTGATATAAAACTACCAAGGTAATTAAAGCTGGTCTTTTGTTCAATCACTTGGTTACCGATGCACAGTTGGCAGTTGGGAGTATCCTGTTGTTTTGATATTACCATGTATTTGGTTTTTTTTTACAGTTGATGGTTAGACCAAAATCTGCACTTGTTTGTACTACTTTGTCTCGGAGGATTTATAGATATTTTGCAGCACTTGCTGTTAGGGTGGTATTGTCTGCATAGCTTATATTGTTGATGTTAACACCTCCAATTGTTATCCCATCTAGGTCTTCTATTTCTCTGAGAATCATTTCACTGTTGATATTAAATAATTCCGGTGAGGCAACAGATCCCTATCTAAGCAACACACATAAAAGTTGCTGGTGAACGCAGCAGGCCAGGCAGCATCTCTAGGAAGAAGTGCAGTCGACGTTTCAGGCCGAGACCCTTCGTCAGGACCCTTCGAGGCCTTTCGTCAGGATTAAGGGTCTCGGCCTGAAACGTTGACTGCACCTCTTCCTAGAGATGCTGCCTGGCCTGCTGTGTTCACCAGCAACTTTTATGTGTGTTGCTTGAATTTCCAGCATCTGCAGAATTCCTGTTGTTTACATCCCTATCTAAATCCTCTTTGAACTTTAGTCCAACTGCTTATATTATCATCAATTTTTACCACCGCCGTTTAGTTCCAGTATAAATTTTGAAGCAGTTGTTGGTCCCTTCCGTCAATGTTTAGTTTAATGAGAATTTGAAATAATTGAAAGTATCAAAATGTCTTATGGGATATTGGGTGATATCTGATCGGCTGCTTTTACTTGAATTAAGGGGTAACCTTTTTAACATTAGCTTAATCCAAGCCTACGCGCCATCAAATGATGTGGATGAAGAGGATATCAACAAGTTTTATGAAGATCTCAACAGTGTTTGTGAGCAATGTAAATCTCAGGATAAAAAACTAGTCACGGGAGATTTTAATGCCAAAGTTGGACAGGAAAGGGTTGATAACATCATAGGAACCTTTGGATTAGGGAAAAAAATGAAAATAGAGAAAGTTTAACTGATTGGTGTGTCAGAAACAACCAAGTGATCACCAATACTTGGTATAAAAACCATCCACATAGATTGTGTACTTGGATTAGCCCTAGAGATAGAACAAGGAATCAAATAGATTTCATGACTATCAATAAACACTTTAGAAATAATATCACAAATTCTAAAGCCTACGCAGGAGCAGACTGTGGTTCATATCACCATCCCATAATAGATACCATTAAAGGAAAGTTAAAGAAACTGAAACGTGGAAAAAAAGAGAAAGAAGTGTATGTTGGCAGAACTTAAAAATGATAGCATACTTAAGCAACAATTCAAGACAGCTGTAGAAGAACACCTCAACGAGAACGTAACAACACCTATTTGGGACAGATTTAAATATACTGTACAGCAATCAGAGGAGGAGATAATCCCAGTACAAGAAATCCAACACACCAACAAGGGATGGATAACCCAAGGAATTCTAGATCTGATGGAACAAAGAAGGTTAATGAGGAATAATGAAGTGCAGTACAGAGAGCTAGACAGACAGACCAGACAATTGTGCAATATTGCAAAGGAAGAATAGCTGAATCAAAAATGCAATGAAGTAGAAGGCCATGTTAACAACAGCAAAGAAATGCACAGGAAAGTTGAGGAAATTACTGTGATTAAGAAAACCTCCTCTACAGGATGCATAAGATCTGCAGACGGATCCATACTAGCATCCAGATAAAGTACGTGAGAGGTGGATTCAGTACATAGAGCAGCTGTTTGAGGATAATAGAGGGGAACCCCCAGATATTAAACACCACAATTCTGGCCCACTTATTACCAAAGAAGAAGTAACTAAAACAATGAAAAGCATGAAACATGGTAAAGCTGCTGGACATGAAATGATACAAGCCCGAGAAGATCTGGGCATAGATATTCCTTTTGAACTATTTAATGGCATATATGAGTCTGGTGTATTGCCTGACGATCTCTTGAAATCAGTATTTATAACTCTGCCAAAAATTCCTGGAACTATAAGCTGCGAAAATTATAGAACAATCAATCTGATGAGTCACATAATAAAGATTTTGTTGAGAATTGTTCTGAGTCGAATTAAAAATAAGTTAAGACCAGAAACCGCTAAGTAAAACGTACTGATGAGAAATGGTCTCAGTGAAGATCCGAGAGTGGAAAATGAACCGGTGTTCAGCCCCACTGCTCCGAGCCAGACAAGAACCCCTGTCTGAGTCTGTCCCATCTGTCTGTGCTTGACTCGCCTCCCTCTAAAATTTCCGCTTTCTGTACTTGTCCCAGTCTCTTATTTTCCTTCTGAACCTCATTCTCCTGCCTTCTCCCCATAACCTTTGACGCCGTTACAGAAAATCTTTGGGACCCAATGCAGTAAGTATATACAACAGTTCATCTTTCTGCGATAGGAGACCACATTTCGGAGATCAACAGTCTCTGCATTATTATTTCATACATTATTCTTGCGCAGTGGTACAGTATTAATGTGTATATTATCATTCTCAATTTTATTTTTAGTTAAGTCTGCACACTGCTAATCGTGTTTTTAAATGTTGCTGCTGTAACGAAAGAACTCCCCACTCGGGATCAATGAAGTATTTATTATTATTATCATCATCATCATTATTCTCCAGCTCTTTATATCATTCATCAATGAATTTCCCAGCTCTTCACTTCACCCCCGACGAATCTGACCTTTCACCTCCCTCTCCCCCCACATTCTTTATTCCCTCCCTTCCATTCCATTACTGAAGAAGGGTCTCGGTCTGAAACGCCGACTGTTCACTCCTCTCCAGAGTTGCTGCTTGCCCCGCTGAGTTCCTCCAGCATTTTGGGTGTGTAGCTTTGGATTTCCGCATCTGCAGAATTTTTTCCAGTTTAACCTAATGCGCATGCGTGGACGGCGAGCAGCCAATCCCCGAATATCGCGCATGCGCTCAGTAGACGAGAGGCTCGCAAGGATCGGAAGCAGGTAGGATCGGGGCTGCGGGCGGCGGGAACTTAATCACCGGCGTCTGAACCGCGATTAAAGGAAAATTACTCGGAGCAACGTCCACACTGGTCCTGTACCCCAGCACAGTCCCAGTCCTTGCCCTTTCTCTCAGCCCCACAATTTACCCGAGTCACAGGGAGCTTCCGGCTGATCAGAGCTGGCGGCACCGCCATTTATGCGGCGCATGCGCATTGCCGGTTCCTTGAATGGCGGATAGACATGTTTCTAGATCGTGGGGGCTTCTGGGTAAAGAGGCAGCCATAAGTCACACTGCTGGCGTTGTCCCCAGAGAGTATGTCTCAAACACTGCCGACCTATGTAAATCCGAGGATTAGTAACTCGGTACAAAAATATAGTGTCCAGTTACTCTCAGATGAAGAGTCCACCTTCCAGTCAGTGAAAATGTTAATTTATCGCAAAAAGAAATCCGCCCATCAGGCTTTAGTTCTCTCTGGGTAAATAACGACATGAAACAACTTTGTCCTCGATGACAAGTGATTGCAGCTTTCACATCACAAAAATTCCACACTCCAATGAGAATAACTACTGCTCTCCCATTCATAGTCATTGGCATTGCCATCGATGGGTTCATCACTGTCAATCAGCTTGGGAGAGGGGATCCCAGTAATTCGAAAATCTCCAGGATCGGACATGTAGTAACAAGTTCTCTTTGTAGTGTTGTGGAACACGACCAGAACTTGAAGTAATACCAAAGGACAGAGACAAATTGAGCCAGGTCACAGGTTGATTAATTCCAGGTCGGAGGAGGTGCAGCAGGTGAAGGAGCAAGTGCGGGGATTGGCTGAGAAGGAGCGGCTGATTTAAAAAGCCGGTCGTGAGCAGCGAGCAAAACGGACCTTCCAGGTCGGAGGAGGCGCGGCAGATGAAGCTAATCACTCAAATTATTGGCTAATATATTATCAAGGCTCGCTGTAGGGGAGCGGCCTGTCGAGGGAAGGGCCTTGCGAGAAAAGTGCAAGTCTTTAGCTGAGGAATCTTCGGCGGGGAGGCTGAGAGAGGAGACTATGCCACAGTTGGAGAGGGTGAGAAGTGGTGAGGAAATGACCGCTAGACTGATTCATTGTGCTGCGTGCATGATGTGGGAGGTCAGGGACACTGATAGTGCCTGTGGCTCCTACAACTGTGGAAAATGTGTCCAGATTCAGCTTCTGAAGGACCGTGTTACAGCACTGGAGAGGAAACTGGATGACCATAGGTTCATCCGGGAGAATGAGTGTTTTCTGGACAGTACCTACAGTGAGGTCGTTACACTGAGGATACCAGAAGAGAGAAGGGGGATGACGATGAGCAAGGAAAGGATGCTTGAAGTACAGGAGACCCTGGGGGATGTACCTCTCGTAAACAGGTTCACCCTCTTCGAAGCTGTCAGGACAGAAGACAGTGCCAGCCTGAGAAGCGGTCAGGTCTGTGAGTTGAAAATTGGCGCTGAAGCAAAGTCGAGGAGACAGACGTCAGGCAGAGCCGTGGTAGTAGGGGACTCCATAGTGAGAGGTACAGAAAGGGGTTTCTGTGGCAACAGGCGAGATTTAAGGATGGTGTGTTGCCTCCCTGGTGTCAGGATCCAGGATGTCACGGACCGATTGCAGGGAATCCTCACAAGTGAAGGTGAACATCCGGAAGTGGTGGTGCATGTCGGCACAAATGACGTGGGGAAGAAGAGGAAAGACATTCTACAGCGTGACTTCAGAGAACTCGGGAGAAGGCTGAAAGCAGGACTTCCAGGGTGGTGATCTCCGGTTTGCTTCCAGTTACTCGTGCTGGAGCGGGCAGGAACAAGGAGATAATGGATCTGAATGTGTGGCTGAGGAACTGGTGCAGGAAGCAAGGATTTACATTCTTGGACCACTGGGGTATGTTTTGGGGTAAGGATGAATTGTACAAAAGGGACGGGTTGCACCTTAATAAGCGGGGCACCAGCATTCTGGCAGGTAGGTTTTCCTCTGAAACACGGGTGTGTTTAAACTAAGTAGTGGGGGGGGGGGAGGGGACGAACTGGAAATATAAGGATGGAGATAAAGGGAAAGTGAGAATAAGAAAAGTTAAGCAAGACAGCAGAATCAACAGAGCAGAAAGCTCAAGAAGGGATCGTACAGTATGGCCAAGTGAAATAGGAATTGATATGGGAGGTGAGGGGAGTAATGGATTAAAAGTATTGTATATGAATGCACGGAGTATAAGAAATAAAGTAGATGGGCTTGAGGCTCAGTTGGAAATTGGTAAGTGTGATGTTGTGGAAATAACAGAGACATGGCTTCAAGTGGACAGGGCCTGGGAAATGAATATTCAAGGGTATGCGTCCTATCGAAAGGACAGACTGATGGGCAGAGGGGGTGGGGTGGCTCTGTTGGTGAAGAATGATATTCAGTCCCTTGCGAGGGGGGACATAGAATCAGGAGACGTAGAGTCAGTATGGATAGAACTGAGAAATTCTAAGGGTAGAAAGATCCTAATGGGAGTGATCTACAGGCCCCCAAACAGTAGTCTGGATGTAGGGTGTAAGTTGAATCAAGAGTTAAAATTGGCATGTTGCAAAGGTAATGCTACAGTTGTTATGGGGGATTTCAACATGCAGGTAGACTGGAGGAATCAGGTTGGTACTGGACCCCAAGAAAGGGAGTTTGTGGAGTCCCTCCGAGATGGATTCTTAGAACAGCTTGTACTGGAACCGACCAGAGAGAATGCAATTCTAGATTTAATGTTGTGCAATGAAACTGGATTTGATCAGGGACCTCGAGGTAAAGGAGCCATTTGGAGGTAGTGACCATAATATGATAAGTTTTAATCTACAAATTGAGAGGGAGAAGGGAAAATCAGAAGTGTCAGTATTACAGTTGAACAAAGGGAACTGTGGAGCTATGAGGGAGGAGCTGGCCACAGTTCAATGGAACAATACCCTAGCAGGGATGACAGTGGAACAACAATGGCAGGTATTTCTGGGAATAATGCAGAAGGTGCAGGATCAGTTCGTTCCAAAGAGGAAGAAAGATCCTAAGGGGAGGCCGTGGCTGACAAGGGAAGGAATGGACAGTATAAAAATAAAAGAGAAGAAGTATAACATAGCAAAGACGGGTGGGAAGACGGAGGAATGGGTAACTTTTAAAAACAGAAGGTAACTAAAAAGGCAATACGCGGAGAAAAAAATGAGGTATGAAGGTAAACTAGCCAAGAATATAAAGGAGGATAGTAAAAGCTTCTTTAGGTATGTGAAAAGGAAAAAAAAAATAGTTAAGACCAAAACTGGGCCCTTGAAGACAGAAGCGGGTGAATTTATGATGGGGAACAAGGAAATGGCAGACGAGTTGAACAGGTACTTTGGATCCGTCTTTACTAGGGAAGACACAAACAATCTCCCAAATGTAATAGTGGCCAAAGGACCTAGGGTAATGGATGAACTGAAGGAAATTTATATTAGGCAGGAAATGGTGTTGGATAGACTGTTGGGTCTGAAGGCTGGTAAGTCCCCGGGACCTGATAGTCTGCATCCCAGAGTACTTAAGGAGGTGGCTTTAGAAATCGTGGACTCATTGGTAATCATTTTCCAATGTTCTATAGATTCAGGATCAGTTCCTGTGGATTGGAGGGTGGCTAATGTTGTCCCTCTCTTCAAGAAGGGAGGAAGAGAGAAAACAGGGAATTATAGACCGATTAGCCTGACGTCGGTGGTGGGAAAGATGCTGGAGTCAATTATAAAAGATGAAATTATGACGCATCTGGATAACAGTAACAGGATCGGTCCGAGTCAGCACAGATTTACGAAGGGGAAATCGTGCTTGACTAATCTCCTGGAATTTGTTGAGGATGTAACTATGAAAATGGACAAGGGAGAGCCAGTGGATGTAGTGTACCTGGACTTTCAGAAAGCCTTTGATAAAGTCCCACATTGGAGATTAGTGGGCAAAATTAGGGCACATGGTATTGGGGGCAGAGTACTGACATGGATTGAAAATTGGATGGCTGACAGAAAACAAGAGTAGGGATTAACGGGTCCCTTTTGGAATGGCAGACAGTGACCAGTGGGGTACCGCAGGGTTCAGTGCTGGGACTGCAGCTGTTTACAATATATATTAATGATTTAGATGAGGAAATTAAAAGTAACATTAGCAAATTTGCAGATGACACAAAGCTGAGTGGCAGTGTGAAATGTAAGGAGGATGTTATGAGAATGCAGGGTGACTTGGACAGGTTGGGTGAGTGGGCAGATGCATGGCAGATGCAGTTTAATGTGGATAAATGTGAGGTTATCCACTTTGGTGGTAAGAACAGGAAAGCAGATTATTATCTAAATGGAGTCAAGTTAGGAAAAGGGGAAGCACAAAGAGGTCTAGGTGTTCTTGTACATCAGTCACTGAAAGCAAGCATGCAAGTACAGCAGGCAATGAAGAAAGCTAATGGCATGCTGGCCTTCATAACAAGGGGAATTGAGTATAAGAGCAAAGAGGTCCTTCTGCAGCTGTACAGGGCCCTGGTGAGACCACACCTGGAGTACTGTGTGCAGTTTTGGTCTCCAAATTTGAGGAAGGACATTCTTGCTATTGAGGGAGTGCAGCATAGATTCACAAGGTTAATTCCCGGGATAGCGGGACTGTCATATGTTGAAAGATTGAAGTGACTGGGCATTTAGAAGTGTGAGAGGGGATCTTATTGAAATATATAAGAGCATTAAGGGAGTGGACATGCTGGAGGCAGGAAGCATGTTCCCGCTGATGGGTGAGTCCAGAACCAGAGGCCACAGTTTAAGAATAAGGGGTAGGCCATTTAGAACAGAGTTGAGGAAAAACTTTTTCACCCAGAGAGTGGTGGATATATGGAATGCTCTGCCCCAGAAGGCTGTGGAGGCCAAGTCTCTGGATGCTTTCAAGAAAGAGATGGATAGAGCTCTTAAAGATAGCGGAGTGAAGGGATATGGGGAGAAGGCAGGAACTGGATACTGATTGTGGATGATCAGCCATGATCACAGTGAATGGTGGTGCTGGCTCGAAGGGCCGAATGGCCTACTCCTGCACCTATTGTCTATTGTCATAGTCATAGTCATACTTTATTGATCCCGGGGGAAATTGGTTTTCATTACAGTTGCACCATAAATAATAAATAGTAATAAAACCATAAATAGTTAAATTTTAATATGTAATTTATGCCAGGAAATGAGTCCAGGACCAGCCTATTGGCTCGGGGTGTCTGACCCTCCAAGGGAGGAGTTGTAAAGTTTGATGGCCACAGCAGGAATGACTTCCTATGACGCTCTGTGCTGCATCTCAGTGGAATGAGTCTCTGGCTGAATGTACTCCTGTGCCCACCCAGTACATTATGTAGTGGATGGGAGACATTGTCCAAGATGGCATGCAACTTAGACACCATCCTCTTTTCAGACACCACCGTCAGAGAGTCCAGTTCCATCCCCACAACATCACTGGCCTTACGAATGAGTTTGTTGATTCTGTTGGTGTCTGTTACCCTCAGCCTGCTGCCCCAGCACACAACAGCAAACATGATCGCACTGGCCACCACAGACTCGTAGAACATCCTCAGCATCGTTCGACAGATGTTAAAGGACCTCAGTCTCCTCAGGAACTAGAGACGGCTCTGACCCTTCTTGTAGACAGCCTCAGTGTTCTTTGACCAGTCCAGTTTATTGTCTAAAAATAGCCCAATCTCATTCAGACGGAATACAGTCAGAGAATTTGTTGGTCAGTCAGAATGCCTGATCGTGCCTTGTTAGAAGATGAGAGTTTATATATAAACATAGAAACAGTAATCTACAATACATTACAGGCACTTTGGCTCACAACATCGTGCCAACGATATAACCTACTCCAGGATTTGCCTAGAGTTTCACTACCACATAGCCCTCTATTTTGCAGTGCTCCACGTACCTATGTAACAGTGTCTGAAAAGACCCTTATTGTATCCGCCACACCACCATCGCTGGCAGTGCATTCCACGCACCTGCCGCTCTCTGAGAATCTTATCTCTGGTATCCCCCTTGTACCTGCTTCCAAGCACCTTAAAACTATGCCCCCTCATGTTAGCCAACTCAGGCCCAGTAAAAAGCCTCTGGCTATCCACATGATCAATGCCTCTCATCGTCTGATGCAACTCTCTCAGGTCAGCGCTCATCTTCCATCGCTTCAAAGTTTACTCAGCCTACTCTTGTAAGGTATGCTGTCCAATCCAAGCAACATCCTCGCAAATCTCCTTTGCACCCTTTCTAGAGTATCCAAATACTTCCTGTAGTGAGGTGATCAGAACTGAATACAGTACTAAAAGTGGGGTCTAACTGAGGGCTTATACACCTGTAATATTACCTCATGGCTTTTGAACTCTCCCATGGTTGATGAAGGCCTTCTTATTGACACAGACCCCAAGATCTCGCTGATCTTCCACGCTGCCAAGAGTCCAAACATTAATATTGTATTCTGTCTTCAAATTTGACCTACGGGAATGAACCACTGGGTTGAACTCCATCTGTCACCTCACAGCCCAGTTCTGCATCTTATCGATGTCCCGCTCCACTCTGACAACCATTCAGACTATCCACAACACCCTCTACATTTCTGTCATCAACAGACTTACAAACCCAACCTTCTACTTCCCCATCAAGGTCATTTATAAAAATGAGGTGTCCCAGAACAGATCGCTGCAGAATATCACTGGTCACCATCCTCCATGCAGAATACAAACCATCTACAACCACCCTTTGCCTTCTGTGGGCAAGCCAGTTCCGGATCCACAAAGCAGGTCTCCTCGGATCCTGGCCTCATTACTTTCTCAATGAGCCTCGTATGGGGAATTTTATCAAAAGTCTTATGAAAACCATGTACACTACATACAATGTTCTACCTTCATCACTGTGTTTTGTAACATCCTCAAAGGATTCAATCAGGTTTGTAAGGCATGACCTGCCCTTGACAAAGCCGTGCTGACTACCCCTAATCAGATGCTCACAAGTCCTCCCACTTCAGATCTTCTCCAACAAGTTGCCCACCACTGATGCAAGACTTAATGGTCTATAATTTCCTGGGTTACCTCTACTCCCTTTCTTGATCAATGCTAGGGTACTTCTCTCGTCCCTATTGATGATACAAAGATCACCGCCTGATAATCAGCAATCTAACCCCCACGCTTCCCACAGTAGCTTGCGGTATATCTCAGCTTGAGTTGAACTGAGTAATATTATGATGCCAGAGCTCACATTGAGAGAATATCATATAGAAACATGTAAAATTATTAAAGTGATAGTCAAGATAGAGGCAGGAAAGTTGTTTCCACTGGTGGGTGAGACTAGAACTAGAGAACATTACCTTAAGGTTCACGGCATTTAGGATGGAGATGAGGAGGAACTGCTTTCCCCTGAGGGTGGTGAATCTGGATTTCTCTGCCCAATGAAGCAGTGGAGGCCACCTCAGTAGATGTATTTGAGACAAGGTTGGATAGATTTTTGCATAGTAGGGAAATTAAGGGCGATGGGGAAAGGCAGGTTGTTGGAGACAGGCCAGATGACGTTCTCGTGCTCCTATTTCTTATTTTCTCACCATTCAGACTAAAGTCTCACCTGAAAAAATGTTCTTCACCCATCGATGTCCTTTCAAATATTTTACAGGTTTGAAATGGCAGAACACTTGTGCATGGGAATCTCAACATGTCAGTTTTTGTCTCTCTGTCCGGATATATAAGGAGTGACCAGATATTTTCTTTGCAAGACCAACACATCTGTTGTCGATCCTTGGAGATTTCAACCCAGCTGGAAATGTATTCTGTCTCTGAAATGAAGTTTTCTGTTGTAACTCAGTGAAATCCACTGGAACCAGGAGCTGAGAACACACCAGCATTTGTTCACTGGAGATCAGTTCTTCAACTGCATTGGTTGTACAAGGGATTCAAATGTCTGACTTTCTGTATTGCCAAATAGTTGATCACAGTGAGCTAACATTCTCCTCCACTCGGTGTGGGAAAGGATTCTCTCAAACCCTACCTGCAGACACGCCCGTCAGTTCACAGTGGGGAGAGGCCATTCACCCACTCTGTGTGAGGGAGGGGAACTACTCAGTCATCCAGCCTGAAGATACATCAGCAAGTTCACACCATAGTGAGATGCTCCACCTGTTCTGACTGTGGGAAGCAATTCATTCTGTCATCAATGCTAAAGATATATCTGAAAATTCACCAGTGAGAGAACGCTAACCTGCTTAGATGGTGGGAAGGCACTTGCACGCCACAGCCATTCACCTGCTCTCTGTGGGAAAGGGTTCTCTGAATCATCTCAACTGTATGAACACCAGCGAGTTCACACTATAAAGATGCCATTCACCTGCTCAGACTGTGGGAAGCGATTCACTCGCTCATCCACACTCCAGAGACACCAGCGAGTCCACACTGGGGAGAAGCCATTCACTTGCTCTGAATGTGGGAAGGGATTCACTCAGTCGTATAATCTGAAAGTACATCAGCGAGTTCACACTGGGGAGAAGCCATTCACATGCTCTGAATGTGGGAAGGGATTCGCTGATTCATACTCCCTTGTGAGGCACTGCCGAATTCACACTGGCGAGAAGCCATTCACATGCTCTGAATGTGGGAAGGGATTCACTGACTCATCCCTTCTTGTGAGGCACTACCGGGTTCACACTGGCGAGAAGCCATTCACGTGTTCAGAATGTGGGAAGGGATTCACTGACTCAACCCTGCTTGTGAACCACTGCCGAATTCACACCGGGGAGAAGCCATTCACATGTTCAGAATGTGGGAAAGGATTCACTCAGTCAGCTCATGTGAAGGTGCATCAACTAATTCACACTGGGGAGAAACCATTCAGCTGTTCTGAATGTGGGAAGGGATTCACTCAGTTATCCAGCCTCGTGAGCCACTGCCGAATTCACACTGGGGAGAAGCCATTCACCTGCTCTGAATGTGGGATGGGATTCACTACGTCATCTCAAGTGAAGGTGCACCAGCGAGTTCACGCTGTAGAGAGGCCATTCAGCTGCTCTGAATGTGGGAAGAGATTCGCTGATTCATACTCCCTTGTGAAGCACTGCCGAATTCACACTGGGGAGAACCCATTCACGTGCTCTGAATGTGGGAAAGGATTCACTCAGTCATCTCATTTGAAGGTACATCAACTAATTCACACTGGGGAGAAACCATTCAGCTGTTCTGAATGTGGGAAGGGATTCACTCAGTTATCCAGCCTTGTGAGCCACTGCCGAATTCACACTGGAGAGAAGCCGTTCACATGCTCTGAATGCGGGAAGAGATTCACTCAGTCATCGCATCTGAAGGTACATCAGGGAGTTCACACTGGGGAGAAACCGTTCAGCTGCTCCGAATGTGGGAAGGGATTTGCTGAATCATACTCCCTTTTGAAGCACTGCCGAATTCACACTGGGGAGAAGCCATTCACCTGCTCTGAATGTGGGAAGGGGTTCACTGACTCATACCACCTTGTGAAGCACTGCCGAATTCACTCCGGGGAGAAGCCATTCACCTGCTCCGAATGTGGGAAGGGATTCACTGACTCATCCAACCTCGTGAGGCACTGCCGAATTCACACTGGGGAGAAGCCATTCACTTGCTCTGAATGTGGGAAAGGATTCGCTCAGTCATCTAATCTGAAGGTACATCAGCGAGTTCACACTGGGGAGAAGCCATTCACATGCTCTTAATGTGGGAAGGGATTCACTGACTCATCCCACCTTGTGAGGCACTGCCGAATTCACACTGGGGAGAGGCCATTTCACTTGGTCAGAATGTGGGAAGGGATTTGCTCGGTCACCTCGACTGATTGAACTTCAGCGAGTTGTGATGAACCCCGTGGACTGTCATTTTAAGAGAGAGTGCCTGAGTTTGAGTCTTAGAGAGAGAGAGGGGTGGAACTTTTGGACTCTGCAGCTTGTTTTGATTTAAACACACTCACACACAGTCAGTCGCAGTTGGAGTCGGACAATGGAAGGAAGACAGTGACTGCTTGGAACTTACGAGTGCCCAAAAGGCTGGGTTGACTGTCGACCCAGCACACCGGTAAGTGGCTATCAGGTTGTGTGATTGGGGCAACCTTGTGGAATCTACCTATGTGTTAATCCTTGCCTGGGTGGTAGTTTCCTTTGAAGATGGTCCCCCTGTGATAAGCTACTATTGGTGAAGATTCGTAATTGGATTTGGAACGATGACAGATAAAACCTATGGCGATAGTTGTTCTGTATTACTACCGTGGAATTTGTGGAATACGACATAAGTGCCTTCTTTTGATATTCACCTTGGGGTACAAGTATCTCTCTTTCACATCATTTAATCCATGGATGAACTGAACTTTGATACCTGACCATCTTAAGATTCTAAGCCTTGTGCCCCCTCGAGCTAAATAGTTTGGGATTTTTATTTGCACATATGTATACTCATAACACAGCTAACTTCTGATTATTCTTGCTTAAGTTACCACATTAAATAGATACTAATAAAGAGAGTGGTTTTTAACATCAAAACCAGACTCCAGGTGTGGTATGTTGCTGCTGGTTCATTTTAAACTGTCACGGGTACATGACAGAGTTCACACTGGGGAGAAACCATTCAGCTACTCTGAATATGGGAAGGGATTCTCTAAGTCGTCTCAACTGAAGTTGCATTAGCAAGTTCACACTGGGGTGAAGCCATTCTCATGCTCTGGATGTGGGAAGGGATTCACTAAGTCGTCTCAACTGATTGAACATCAGCGAGTTCACACTGGGGAGAAACCATTTCAGCTGCTCTGAATGTGGGAAGGGATTCTCTAAGTCGTCTCAACTGAAGTTGCATTAGCAAGTTCACACTGGGGTGAAGCCATTCTCATGCTCTGGATGTGGGAAGGGATTCACTAAGTCGTCTCAACTGATTGAACATCAGCGAGTTCACACTGGGGAGAAGCCATTCATGTGCTCTGAATGTGGGAAGGGATTCACTCAGTCATCTCATCTGAAGGTGCATCTGCCAGTTCACACTGGGGAGAAACCGCTCAGTTGCTCTGAATGTGGGAAGGGATTCACTGATTCATACTCCCTTGTGAAGCACTGCCGAATTCACACCGGGGAGAAGCCATTCATGTGCTCTGAATGTGGGAATGGATTCACTGACTCGTCCTACCTTGTGAGGCAGGATAGTGGAAAGCTCCTCTTGCGGGATGTGGGAAGGCAGGGGACCCTCCTGTGCCCCGGATAACTGCACCTGTGAGAAGTGCATTCATCTGCAGCTCCAAACAATCCACATTATGGAGTTGGAGCTGGAACTGGATGAACTCCAGGTCATTCGGGAGGCTAAAGGGGTGATGGGTGGGACATATAGAGAAGTAGTTGCACCCAAGGTGCACAGCACAGGAAACTGGATGACAGGAAGGGGAAAGGGCGGGGGGGGGGACAGTGAGTGCAGTGTACCCCTGTGTCCATTCCCTGAACAACACATATATATCACTGTAGACACCATTGGGATGGGTGGGATGACCTGGCAGAGAAAAGTCAGAACAGGAGGGTCTCTGGCCCTTAGTCTGGCTCTGAGACTGAGGAGGGAAGTGTGCAGAAGAAATGAGCTGTGGTCATAGGTTATTCGTTAACAAAGGGAACTGACTGGATGTTCTATGGGTGAGAATGAGATTCCAGGATGGGGTATGTTTTCTCCTGTGTGCCAGGGTCTGGGATATCTCGGGTTGAATGCTCAGCGTTCCTCAGGAGAGTCAGCAGTGAAGGTCGAGGTCCATGTGGGTACCAATGAGATGGGCTGGCAGAGTAACGAGGTTCTGTAAAGGGAGTTCAGGGAGTGGAGTGCTGAGTTATAGGGCGGTGCCTCAGGGCTGCCATCTGTGCCACGTGCCAGGAATAGGGAGAATATACAGTTGATCACGTGGTTAAGGAGTTGGTGCAGGAGGGAGGGTATCAGATTTTTGGATCATTTGAGCCCGCAAGGATTACTGTATGTACAGGAGTGTGAGAGAGTTGGGGGAGAGGGGACATCATTGATGAAGGGTGAAGTGGGCAGACAGCTCTCTCACACACACAAACACATGCAGTGGAGTGTGAGGGAGGGGAGTGAGAAGGGATAAGGGGAATGAGGAGGATGGTGTTAGGGCTCCTTCACAAAGTCCCAGACTCACCCACCCCTCCCCCTCTGGAATTGATCCCATTCCCTACCCCAGGCTGGGGGTGGGCATTGAGTTACCTTTTGTGAATTGTTCGCTAGCATCTGGTTGACACACTTTGTTAATAAATTTACGTTGAACTTGAACTTTTCAATGTATTGTTTGTAAGACATGTGCTGATGAGAGATGAAGGTCGGAGAGTGGAAAATGAACCAGTGGTCAGCCCCACTGCTCCGTGCCAGACAAGAACCCCTATCTGAGTCTGTCCTGTCTGTCTGTGCTTGACACGTCTCACTCTAACGTTTCCTCTTTCTGTACCTACACCAGTATCTTTTATTTTCCTTCTCAACCCCATTCTGTTGCCTTCTCCCCATAACCTTTGACGCCTTTACTAATCAAGCACCGGTCAACCTGATGACTTGGCCTCTGAGCCAGCCATGGCAATGAATTTTACAGGTCCTTGACGTGGAAAGTTAAAAATGGCAGCTATCTACTCTGTTGAGATCTCTCATCATCTTATCAAGCTCTATCGGGACCCAGAGCTTCCTCCACTCCAGAGAAAACAGCCCAAGTTTGTCCGAACTCTCCTTACACAGTAGCTCGTGCCTCTAATCCAGACAACATCCTGGTGAACCTGTTCACTGCTGCCCTAAACACCAGTGGCGTAAAGAGCTTTAAGTAAGTAAATGGTGGTTTGTTGATTAATAAGGGTGTCAGATGATGGGTAGAAGGCAGCAGTGTGCAGTTTGGAGGAAACATCCAATAGGTGTATTTGAATGGTGAAGAAGACCCAATGGATGGAATGGGTATTTCAGATCTCCTGATTTGTGGTGTAGTGGTGAGATGGTGAAGCCGTGGGTAGTAAGCTGCAGTTGCAGATAAGATCGGGGGTCCGGGAAGGAGGCGGTGTCAAGCACCTTTCAACTTCATCTTATTGCCAACAATTAACTCAGAGTATATCAATCATGAGTCTGTTTATTTTTTTTTACTTGCAGCAAGGGAAGACTAGCACTGCACAAGAGCTAGTAATAGCTTTGTCCAAAAAAAACACAAGCCAGTACATTCACTCCTTCAGACACAAGTTCAAGGACGGGGTGCATGCTGTTTGTCTACTGAGTCAGTGTGTTTGGCTTTCTTCCAACACACACAAAATCTTTTCAATGATTTCAAGTTCACTCCTCCCGATCATACTTCCAGTATGGATTTCCAGTCTGTATACACCTCCACCCCCCACCAGGAAAGCCACAGAGCTCTTTGTTTCCTTCTGGACACCAGACCCAACCAGTTCCCCTGCACCACCAACCTCCTGCTCTTTGTTTCACTTGTCTTCCTGGTTTGAGCTGAGCTCTACTGTCACTTCTGACGTCCACCCATCTCAACACAACTTCCCGTTCACATTGCAACACATCAGCCCATGGCTTCCTCTACCGTTAGGATTGGGTTGCACTCAGGTTCCGTGGGGGTAGCCTCCAAACTGATTGCATGAACACTGATTGCTTGAAGTTTGGGTTAGGGCATCCCACCCCTCCTCTCTCCTTGACCCTTCCCCATTTCTGTGTCCCTCTCTCATCTTATCTCCTTATATGCCCATCACCTCCTTCTGGTGCTGGTCCAACTTCCCTGTCTTCCCTGGTCTTCTGTTGTCTCCTGTCAGATTGTTTGGTCTTCTTCCTCGTCTTCTTCTGACTTTTAATGGAAGTTGGCAGATCAACTTAAATGTGCATTGCTGCCAATAATTGGACCGGAGTGTGTCGTCAGAAGTGGGAAGTATGTGTCCGATAGAGTGATCAGCAGCACTGGGGCTCCACAGGGGACTGTCTTGTCTCCCTTTCTCTTCACCATTTACACCTCGGACTTCAACTACTGCACAGAGTCTTGTCATCTTCAGAAGTTTTCGGATGACTGTGCCATAGTTGGATGCATCAGCAAGGGAGGTGAGGCTGAGTACAGGGCTACGGTAGGAAACTTTGTCACATGGTGTGAGCAGAATTATCTGCAGCTTAATGTGAAAAAGACTAAGGAGCTGGTGGTAGACCTGAGGTGAGCTAAGGTACCGGTGACCCCTGTTTCCATCCAAGGGGTCAGGGTGGACATGGTGGAGGATTACAAATACCTGGGGATACGAATTGACAATAAACTGGACTGGTCAAAGAACACTGAGGCTGTCTACAAGAAGGGTCAGAGCCGTCTCTATTTCCTGAGGAGACTGAGGTCCTTTAACATCTGCTGGATGATGCTGAGGATGTTCTACGAGTCTGTGGTGGCCAGTGCTATCATGTTTGCTGTTGTGTGCTAGGGCAGCAAGCTGAGGGTAGCAGACACCAACAGAATCAACAAACACATTCGTAAGGTCAGTGATGTTGTGGGGATGGAACTGGACGCTCTGACGGTGGTGTCTGAAAAGAGGATGCTGTCCAAGTTGCATGCCATCTTGGACAATGTCTCCCATCCACTACATAATGTACTGGGTGGGCACAGGAGTACATTCAGCCAGAGACTCATTCCACCGAGATGCAGCACAGAACGTCATAGGAAGTCATTCCTGCCTGTGGCCATCAAACTTTACAACTCCTCCCTTGGAGGGTCAGACACCCTGAGCCAATAGGCCGGTCCTGGACTTATTTCATAATTTACTGGCATAATTTACATACTACTATTTAACTATTTATGGTTCTATTACTATTTATTATTTATGGTGCAACTGTAACGAAAACCAATTTCCCTGGGGATCAATAAAGTATGACTATGACTATGACTACGAAAAGCTTTAGTACTTCTTTCATGTTACCCCAAAAAGCCTCTTAGATTGTAAGTAATGAAAGATGATACAGTGAATTAAATTAACCTTATTCCCAAAACTTCAAAGTTTTATAATTAAAACTATCAACAGCCAAAGACTGTAAGGGAGCCTGCATTTGGTTTCTGTCAATCTTATTTGCTTCACACTGTAATGGTATGTGTTCAATTGTTTCACAAACCTACAAAACCCAGAATGATGCTTAGCAACAAGATATAAGGAACAATTAAGCATAGCATACCCAATTCTAAATTGTGTGAATATAATTCCATCCTTTCTTGTTTTGACCGCCTTCTCCCATAAACCCAGCGGGTTTATGTATTCTGTATAGTTGTCTCCCATTCTGCCCATTGTCCCACAAGTCATACCATAGCCCATAATTCTTACCCCTACCAACACGTTACTTCTGGTTTGCCAAGTGGAAGGTCTATATCCATTGCTGAAAATTTAACAGCTTTGTTTTCGCTGAACAGTCAACCCACCCAGGACCCCAACACCTATATGTGCAAGGACCCAGAAGAAGAAATGTAAGCAGATGCTTTGAATATGAAACAATGTTTGATGAGTTTCCAACAGTAAATCTGATCTACTGCTGGAAGGACTTGTTGTAAGACTCATCAAATGGGCCAATGAACTGAATTTGTTTTTCCAACAGGTTCAGCATGGGACCTGCTGTTGTCCACTACCCCACCAGCCAAGACCACACACCGTCCCTACCCCCGAGTCCTTCTCCCTCCCCTCTGGTGTGCTTGTGTTCCCAAACCCCAACCAACATCAAGGCAAGGCTGCTGGCCCAGACAGTATCAGCCCCAGGATACTGAAGTCCTGTTCGAGCCATTTGCCTGGTATTTTGCAGCACCTTTCCAATCTGAGTCTGAGCCAGGAAAATATACCAGTGCTATGGAAGACTTCCCGCTCGGTTCCTGTACCCAAAAAGGTGACTCAATCTGGACTTAATGACTGCAGACCAATTGCTCTGATACCTCATAGGATGAAGGTGCTGGAGTGGCTGGTGCTGACTTACCTTGGACCACAGTTGAGATCTTCATTGGACCCTCTACAGTTTGTCAAGCAGCCTCTTGTGGGAGTGGATGATACCATCGTCTACCTGTCACAGCGAGCTCACTCCTACCTGGATGACGCTGCTGGCATTGTGAGCACCACACTGTTTGATTTCTCTGGCACCTTCGATACAATTCAGCCACTTCTTCTGAGAGTGAATCTGCAAGGGATTGGTGTAGAACATTCCACTATCTCCTGGATTACTGACTACCCGTCATGGTCCGGTCCATGAAGTCTGCATTCCGGTTCACGGTCCGGTCCGTGGACTCAGGGTCTTCTGGCTGTTTCAGTTGGGCTTAATCATAGGCACCTGATGCTCGTCTTGGGGCTGGGAATATAAGCGGCCCTGGGTTCGAGTGTGGTTGCTGGTTCATCTCATCAGTATCCCATCCCTCCCTCCATGGGGTAAGTCAGGCCGTCTTTGCCATTACCCTGCAGTTGGATCTGCCCCTTCCTGTCCTTGCCTCCATTGGGTAAGTCAGGTCGTCTTTGCCGTTACCCTGAGGCTGGACTGATTCCTTCCCTTCCCCTTCCCTCTGAAGCCTTGCCTGCTACCTTGTCAAGTTCAACCACCGGAGACTTGCTGTGTCAAGATAAAGAACTGTCTGTCGTTGAGTTGGAACTGTCTCTTTGTCCACGCCTTCGCTGGGTAGGTCTGGCCGTTTGCCGCTACCTAGTGTTGCGAAACTGTCTCGTCATGTTCAGCATTCTGTGTATGAGTCCCGGCCCTACATCCTGTTCTGTGTTCCATGTTCCTGTCTCTCAAGTCCAAGGCTCCTGTTCCCGTGCTCTAGACCAAGGCTTTGTGTTCCTGTCCTCCCCAAGACTAAGTCAAGGCTTCCGGCTTTGTGCTCTGAGTTTCCTGTCTCCCAAGACCACGTCATGTCTTCGCCTAGTTTCGGAGTCTGAGCCCGAGTCGAAACCCAGATTCTGGGTCCTTGTCCAGTCTCTGGCTCGCAGTCCGAACCCAAGCCTCGTCATGACCTCGCCTTGAAGAACCCAAGCCTCGTTTTGTCCTCGCCTCGAAGAACCCAAGCCTCGTCTTGTCCTCGCCTCGAAGAACCCAAGCCTCGTCTTGTCCTCGCCTCGAAGAACCCAAGCCTCGTCTTGTCCTCGCCTTGAAGAACCCAAGCCTCGTCTTGTCCTCGCCTCGAGGAACCCAAGCCATGTCCAGTCCTATAGCCACGTCATGTCCTCGCCTAGTTCCGGGGTCCGAGACCGAGTCAAGACCCAGGTTCTGGGTCCTTGTCCAGTCTCCAGCTCGGAGTCCAAGCCCAGGTTCCTAGTTCCCAGTTCCTTGTCCTGGACCCACTTGCCTAGTCAATGTCCTAGCCCAAGTCTGTGTTCTTGTCCCAGATCTCTGGTCAAGTCCTGTTCCTCATACTTCAGTGTCTGTCTTGCATTTGGGTCTGCCACCAGCGCCCACCAAATGACACTACCTGACGTACAGACCCCAGTTTGTACCGCTGGGTGGTTCTCTGCCTGAGGTGGAGGTGAGTGACACCGGAGCCCCACAAGCGACTGTCCTGTCTCCGTTTCTGTTCAGACTGAACACCTCAGACTTTCAGTGCGACTCTTTGAGTCTTGCCACTTGCAGAAGTTCTCTGCAGGATGTTGGAGAGCTTTTTCCAGTCTGTTGTAGCGAGTGCTGTCTTAGAAACATAGAAAATAGGTGCAGGAATAGGCCATTCAGCCCTTCGAGCCTGCACGGCCATTCAGTATCATCATGGCTGATCATCCAACTCAGAACCCTGTACCTGCCTTCTCTCCATACCCCCTGCTCCCTTTAGCCACAAGGGCCTTATCTAACTCCCTCTTAAATATAGCCAATGAACTGGCCTCAACTGTTTCCTGTGGCAGAGAATTCCACAGATTCACCACTCTCTGTGAAGACGTTTTTACTAATCCTAAAAGGCTTCCCCTTTATCTTCAAACTGTGACCCCTCGTTCTGGACTTACCCAACATCGGGAACAATCTTCCTGCATCTAGCCTGTCCAATCCCTTTAGAATTTTATATGTTTCAATAACATCCCCCCTCAATCTTCTAAATTCCAGAGAGTATAAGCCTAGTCAATCCAGTCTTTCATCATATGAAAGTCCTACCATCCCAGGAATCAATCTGGTGAACCTTCTTTGCATTCCCTCTATGGCAAGAATGTCTTTCCTCAGATTAGGGGACCAAAATTGCACACAATACTCTAGGTGTGGTCTCACCAAGGCCTTGTACAACTGCAGTAGTACCTCCCTGCTCCTGTACTCGAGTCCTCTTGCTATGAATGCCAGCATACCATTCGCCTTTTTCACCGCCTGCTGTACCTGCTTGCCCACTTTCAATGACTGGTGTACAATGACACCCAGGTCTCGTTGCACTTTCTTTGCTGCTTTATGTTGGGGGAGCAGCATCGGTGCTGGTGATGCAAAACAACTAAATAAACTCATCAAAAAAGGTTGGATCCATCCATGGCTACAACTCGGACTCTTTCGAATTAGTGGTGGAGAGGAGGTCACTAAACAAACTGTTCTTCATTATGGACAATCTGGCACGTCCTCTCCATGACCTACTGAATTAGCAGAGGTGCATCTTTTCAAACACTCAGTCAGCTCACAAGGATCGTTACAGAAAATCTTTCCCAACAGATACAATAGTTCATCTTTCTGCGACAGGGGAACCACCTCATAGTACAATAGTCTCTATTTTATTATTTTATACATTATTATCGCTCTACATGTTATTTTTAGAAAAGTCTGCCCAGCGCGAAGTGTGTTTTTAAATGTTGCTGTTGTATCGAAAGACTTTCTCACTGGGTATCAATAAAATATTATTGTTATTATTCTCCAGCCCTTTATCTCTTTCATCAATCAACTTCCCAGCTCTTTAGTTCACCCCCTCACCCTCACCCCCTATCACCTCCCCTCCCGCCACAATCTTACTCCCTCCCTTCCTTTCCAGTATCGAAGAAGGATCGTGGTCTGAAACCGCGCCTGCCCTCCCGAGTTTCTCCGGCATTTGGTGCCGGCCGCCCCGGGACAGAGTTTTCTCCAGTTTGATCAAACGCGCACGCGCAGAGGTTTGGGCTCGTCCCCGTTAACGCGCATGCGCTCAGTAGACGAGAGGCTCAGGAGGATCGGCCGCAGGTAGGTTGTGGGCGGGGGTGGATCTGGGTGGGAATTTAATCACCAGCGTCTGAAGGACGACTATTGTGAGCGCCGGCCACACTGATCCCGCACCCCGGGACAGTCCTTTCCCTCTCTCTCAGCCCCACGATCGGTAAGCGGGCCCAGGGAGATTTCGGCTGAGCAGCGCTGGCGCCAACGCCATTTGTGCGGCGCATGCGCATCGCTGGAATCCTGAATGGCGGATAGGCAGGTTTCTCGATTGTAGGGGCTTCTGGGTAAAAAGGCAGCCATGGATGACACAGCTAGCGTTGTCCCGTACAGTCGAAGGGAATGGGTGGCGGCTGTATCTCCCAAACACTGCCAACTCCAGCGATATAAATCCGAGGATTAGGAATTTGGAACAAAAATACTTTATACTTTATAGTCGCCAAACAATTGATACTAGAACGTACAATCATCACAGCGATATTTGATTCTGCGTTTCCCGCTCCTTGGATTACAAATCGATAGTAAATATTAAAAATTTAAATTATAAATCATAAATAGAAAATAGAAAAATGGAAGGTAAGGTAGTGCAAAAAAAAACCGAGAGGCAGGTCTGGATATTTGGAGGGTACGGCCCAGATCCGGGTCCGTTCAGCAGCCTTATCACAGTTGGAAAGAAGCTGTTCCCAAATCTGGCCGGACGAGTCTTCAAGCTCCCGAGCCTTCTCCCGGAGGGAAGAGGGACGAAAAGTGTGTTGGCTGGGTGGGTCCCAGTTAATATAAATATAATTCCCAGTTAATCTCGGATGAAGAGTCTACCTTCTAAGTCAGTGAAAATGTCAATTAGTGCTGTATGGCAAAAAAAAAATCCTTCAGCTCTTCTCTCTGGGGAAATATCGATAAGAGACCCCTTACAAGTGACTTATGACTTTCACATCACAAAAGTGCCACACTCCAATGAGAATAACTACTGCCCTCCCCTTCGTATTCATTGGCTTTGACATGGATGGGTTCATCACTGTCAATCAACTGGGGGAGGGGATCCCAGCAATTAGAAAATCTCCAGGATGAGACATGTAGTAACAAGTGTTCTTTGTAAGGTTGTGGAACATGACCAGAGCTTGAAATAACACCAACGGAGAGAGAGAAATTGAGGCAAGTCACAAATGGATTGAAGGCAGAAACACACATTCTGATACAGAGAGGAATACAGTCAGAGAATTTGGTGGTCAGTCAGGATGCCTGATCCGTGCCTTGCTAGAAGATGAGGTTCATATTATAAACATAGTCCCACAGTGTTGTTCCCTACCACATAGCCCTCTATATTCCTAAGCTCCATGTACCTATCTAAGAGCCTCTTAAAAGACCCTATTGTATCCACCTGAATCACCTTCACTGACAGTGCATTCCATGCACCCATGACTCTGTGTGAAAAACTTACCTCTGACATCCCCCTTGTACCTACTTCCAAACTATGACCCCTTGTGTTAGCCATTTCAGCCCTGGGAAAAAGACTTTGGCTATACACACAGTCAATGCCTCTCATCATCTCATAGACCTCCATCAGGTCACCTCTCGTCTTCTCTCGCTCCAAAGTTCACTCAACCTATTCTCATAAAGCATGTTCTCCATTCCATGCAACATCCTCGTAAATCTCCTCTGCACTCTTTCTATAGTATCCACATCCTTCCTGTAATGAGGTGACCAGAACTGAACACAGTGGGGTCTAACTTGATCCCAGTTAGAAAATGAGGATTTCATACATAAATATAGAAACATAGAAATCTGCAGTACATGACAGCCCCTTTGGCTCCAATTTGAGATGAAATTCGTAACATTGCCAGAGCTCATGATTGACTAAAATCGCACCTGAAATATTGTCCTTCACCCACTGACATCTTTTGCAAATATTTTTTACAGGTTTGAAATGACGGAACACTTGTGCACGGGAATCTCAAGCACAACAACATGTCAGTTTTGCTGTCTCTCTCCGGATCTTTAAGGGGTGACCAAATATTGTCTTTGCAAGACCAACGGATCTGTTGTCGATCCTTGGAGATGAAGAATTATCTCATCCTAGCCGGTAATGTGTTTTGTGTCTGAAATGAAGTTTTCCGTTGTGACTCAGTGAAATCCACTGGAACCGGGGTGCTGAGGACACACCAGTATTTTGTTACTGGAGATCAGTTCTTGAACTACATCGATTGTACAAGGGATTCAGACGTCTGACTTTCTGAATTGCCAGAGAATTGATTGTAGTGAGATAGCATTGTTCTCCTCTCAGTGTGGGAAGGGATTCTCTCACTCCCTACCCGCAGACATGCCAGTGAGTTCACAGTAGGGAGAGGCCATTCACCTGTTCTGTGTGTGGGACGGGAACCACTCAGTCATCCAGCCTGAAGATACATCAGCAAGTTCACACCGTAGTGAGATGCTCCACCTGTTCTGACTGTGTGAAGCAATTCATTCTGTCGTCGATGCTAAAGACATCTCCGAAAATTCACCAGTGTGAGGACATTGACCTGCTCGGACTGTTGGAGGAGATTCACTTGGTCATTTCAGCTGCAGGAACATCAGCGAGTTCACACTGGAGAGAGGACGTTCACCTGCTCTGAATGTAGGAAGTGATTCACTCGGTCATCTCAACTGAACGAACGTCAGCGAGTTCACACTGAGAAGATGCCATCTACCTGCTCAGACTGCGGGAAGGAATTCACATCGTCCTCTTACTTGAAAGTACATCAGCGAGTTCACTCTGGGGAGAAACCATTCATCTGCTCAGACTGTGGGAAGGGATTCACTCGATCATCTCACCTACTGAGACACCAGTTAGTTCACACTGGGGAGAGGCCGTTCACCTGCTCAGACTGTGGGAAGGGATTCATTTGGTCTGCTGAACTGAACGCACATCAGCGAGTTCACACTGGGGAGAGGCCATTCACCTGCTCAGACTGTGGGAAGGGATTCACTCGGTCATATCATCTATATGCCCATCAGCGAGTTCACACTGGGGAGAGGCCATTCACCTGCCGTGAATGTGGGAAGGGATTCGCTGACTCTTCAACATTACTGAAACACCAGTTAGTTCACACTGGGGAAAAGCCATTCAACTGTTCTGAATGTGGGAAAGGATTCGCACAGTCATCCACCCTCGTAAAGCACTACCAAACTCACACCGGGGAGAGGCCGTTCACGTGCTCTGAATGTGGGAAAGGCTTCATTCAGGCTGTTCTGCTGAAGGATCATCAGCGAATTCACAACGGAGAGAAACCATTCACCTGCTCAGACTGTGGGAAGGGATTCACTCGGTCATCTCAACTGAAGGTACATCGGAGAATTCACACTGGGGAGAAGCCGTTCATCTGCTCAGACTGTGGGAAGGGATTCATCTGGCTTTCTCAACTGAAGGCACATCAGCGAGTGCACACTGGGGAGAGGCCGTTCACCTGCTCGGAATGTGGGAAGGGATTCACTCGGTCATCTCAGCTACACTCACATCAGCGAGTTCACACTGGGGAGAGGCCGTTCACCTGCTGTGAATGTGGGAAGGGATTCACTCGGTCATCCAGGTTACTGAAACACCAGTTAGTTCACACTGGGGAGAAACTGTTCACCTGTGCTGAATGTGGGAAGGGCTTCATTGAGGCTGTTCAGCTAAAGGACCATCAGCGAATTCACAGCGGAGAGAAGCCATTCACCTGCTCAGACTGTGAGAAAGGATTCACTCGGTCATCTCAACTGAAGGTACATCAGCGAGTTCACACTGGGGAGAAACCATTCATCTGCTCAGACTGTGGGAAGGGATTCATTTGGTTATCGCAACTGAAGGCACATCAGCGAGTGCACACTGGGGAGAGGCCGTTCACCTGCTCAGACTGTGGGAAGGGATTCACTCGGTCATCTCAATTACACGCACATCAGCGAGTTCACACTGGGGAGGGGCTGTTCACCTGCTGTGAATGTGGGAAGGGATTCAATCGGTCATCCAGGTTACTGAAACACCAGATAGTTCACGCTGGGAAGAAACTGTTCACCTGTTCCGAGTGTGGGAAGGAATTCAGTCGATCATCTCAACTGGAGATACATCGGCGAGTTCACACTGGGGAGAGGCCGTTCACCTGCTCAGACTGTGGGAAGGGATTCATTCGGTCAGCTCATCTATACACACATCAGCGAGTTCACTCTGGGGAGAGGCCATTCACCTGCTCAGACTGTGGGAAGCGATTCACTCAGTCATCTCAACTGAAGGTGCATCGACGAGTTCACACTGGGGAGAGGCCGTTCACCTGCTCAGACTGTGGGAAGGGATTCACTCACTCATCCACGTTACAAAGACACCGGTGGGTTCACACCGCAGAGAGGCCGTTCGCCTGCACTGAATGTGGGAAGGGATTCACTCATTCATCTGAATTACTGAAACATCAGCGAGTTCACACCGGGGAGAAACCGTTCATCTGCTCAGATTGTGGGAAAGGTTTCACTCGGTCATCCACATTACAAAGACACCAGTGGGTGCACAGTGGAGAAGGCCGTGCCCCTGCTCTGAACGTGGGAAGAGATTCACTCAGTCATCCAATCTTGTGACGCACTATGAAGTTCACACTGGTGAGAGGCCGTGCCCCTGCTCTGAACGTGGGAAGAGATTCACTCAGTCATCCAATCTTGTGACGCACTATGAAGTTCACACTGGTGAGAGGCCGTGCCCCTGCTCTGAACGTGGGAAGAGATTCACTCAGTCATCCAATCTTGTGACGCACTATGAAGTTCACACTGGTGAGAGGCCGTTCCACTGCTCTGAACGTGGGAAGATACTCACTCAGTCATTCAATCATGTGGTGCTCTACTGAGCTTTGACAGAGGCCTATTGGAGAGATTGGAAGCTCAAGCTCACTAATTGGGTATTAAAAGCAACAACGCGCGGCATTTTGTTGGAGTTTTCGGCAGTGGCCAATCAGCGTTCGGGATCGATTAGCAGCAGCCAATGAAAGTAAGGCAGGGCAAGTGGAGCAGTCATCATCAGAGTGGGCAGAGTCAGAGTGGGCAGAGTCAGAGTGGACAGAGTCAGAGTGGGCAGAGTCAGAGTGGGCAGAGTCAGAGTGGGCAGAGTCAGAGTGGACAGAGTCAGAGTGGGCAGAGTCAGAGTGGACAGAGTCAGAGTGGGGATTTTGGGGCTTCGGGGACAAGAGCCTTCAATCAGAGAAGGCAGAAGTAAGCTGTGGGTAGAGCTTGACTGCTTCTTTCTTTACATTTGCTCAGGTGGAACAGTAGAGATGCCAGGCAGGGTAACGGAATGTTCCTCTTGCGGACGTGGGAAGGCAGGGAGGTCTCTCTGAGAAGTGCATCCGGCAATCACGGTAAGGTGTCGGAGCTGGAACCGGATGAACTCCGGATCATTCGAGAGGCTTGCCGGGGTGATGGAGAGGGCACGTAGAGAGGTCGTTGGCACCCAGGGTGCGGGACACAGCAAACTGGGCGACAAGACAGGAAGGGGAAAGGGGTTAAGAAGCCAGTGCAGAGCAGGCCTGTGGCCATCCCCCCCCCCCCCAACAACTGATATATCAGTTTGGATTCTGCTGGGAGGATGACCTAGCAGAGGAAAGTCACAGCAGCTGGGTCTGTGGCACTGAGTCTGGTCTCTGTGGCTTAGAAGGGAAAAGGGAGGGGAGAGGCAGACTGTGGTGATGGGTGATTCGCTAGTTGGGGGAACTGCTCTGCGGGTGAGGAGGGTCTTCCCGGATGCCTACGCTACCTCCCAGGTGCCAGGCTCTGTGATGTCTGGGATTGAGTCCTCAGCATTCTTCGGGGTGACGAGGTTCTGCAGAGGGAGTTCTGGGAGTGAGGCGCGAAAATAAAGTGCAACGCATCCGGGGGTTGTCATCTCAGGATGGCCACCTGTGCTGCGCACCAGAAATAGGGAAGTTTATGCGGCTTCCCGAGTGGCTGCGGAGTCGACGTAGGAGGGAGAGCGTAAGATGGTTGGATCGCTCGCGCCTGCGAGGATTGTGGTGTGCAGAGAGGGAGAGCGGGCATCAGTGACGGGCACATGCAAACACATACAGCTGGGGGCGGGGGGATGGAGGGTAGCGGAGGAAAAGAAGGTGAGGGGAGCTGCGAGGGAAGGGAAGGAGGAAGGAAGAAGAGGATTGAGGGGTAGGAGTTGGGCAGGTCGGTGGGAAGGTGGGGAGAGGATGGAGGTAGGGCTCCACCAAAATTTAGATCATTTGGCCCATCGAGTCTGCTCCACCATTTCATCATGGCTGATCCATTTTTCCTCTCAGCCCCAACCTCCTATCTTCCTCCTGTATCCTTTCACCAATCAACTTCTGCTTTAAATATACATAAAGACTCGGCCTCCACAGTTGCCAGTGGAAACAAATCCCAGAGATTCACCACTCTCTGGCTGAAGAAATTCCGCCTCATCTCCATTCTAGAGGTTGCCCACTATTTTGAGGCTGTATCCTCTGGTCTCAGACACTCCCATGATAGGAAATAACCTTTCCACATCCACTCTATCAAGGGTTATCAACATTCGATAGGTTTCAATGAAGTCACCCGTCATTCTTCGAAATTCCAGTAAATAAAAGCCCACAGCCATCAAATGATCTTCGTATGACAAACCATCTAATACTGGAGTTATTTTCGATATTAACGTCCATTGAACCATTTCCAGTTTCAGCACATCCTTTCTAAGAGAAGTGCACACATCTTGCTAAGTTACAACATTACATTCCTGTTTTTACATTCTAGTCCCGTTGAAATGATTGCTAACGTCACATTTGCCTTCCTCACCACTGTCACGGTCTGGTCCGTTGACTCCTCATTTCAGTAAATTTCCTTTTCCCCGTGTTCTACCGGGCTCCTTGATTAGGGCACCTGACCCTCATCCAAACCGGCAGCATAAAAACTCCGGCTTACATCTACTCGGGGCTGGTCCGTCTCCTGAGCTGTGTGGCAATGCACGTTCTGGGCCACCGAGAGTAGCCGACTCTAAGTTGCTTCGGTGCCTGGGGTTGCTTTGTGAATTTTGTTGTTTTCGTGCCCAGCTGAGTTTAACCGGCCATTTGCCGCTACTCTGAGTCAAGATACGAATTGTCTGTTAGTGTTTGGTTTTGTCGTCTCATGTCCAGCTGAGGATTGCTGGCCGTTTGCCGCTACTCTGAGTCAAGATACGAATTCTGTCATTTTCGTATTCAGCTGAGTTTAACCGGCCGTTTGTCGCTACTCCGAGTCAAGATACGAATTGTCTGTTATTGTTTGGTTTTGTCGTCCCGTGTCCAGCTGAGGATTGCTGGCCGTTTGCTGCTGCTCCGAACCAAGATACAAAATGATTTGTCATTGTTTGGTTTTGTCTTCTCGTATCCAGCTGAGTTTTGCAGGCCGTTTGCCGCTACTCCGAGCCAAGATACGAATTGTCTGTCTTTGTTTGGTTTTGTCGTCCCGTGTCCAAGTTCGAGTCCCGGCCCTGTGTCTAAGTTCGAGTCCAAGTCCAAGTCCAAGTCCCGGCTCCGTGTCCAAGTTCGAGTCCGAGTCCAAATCCAGGCTCCATGTCCAAGTCCAGGCTCCGTGTCCAAATCCAAGTCCAGGCTCCGAGTCCAAGTCCAAGTCCAGGCTTCATGTCTGAGTCCCGGCTCTGTGTCCAAGTTCGAGTCGAAGTCCAAGTCCAGGCTCCATGTCCAAGTCCAGGCTCTGTGTCCAAATCCAAGTCCAGGCTCCGAGTCCAAGTCCAAGTCCAGGCTTCGTGTCCAAGTCCAAGTCCAAGTCCAGGCTTCATGTCTGAGTCCCGGCTCTGTGTCCAAGTTCGAGTCGAAGTCCAAGTCCAGGCTCCGTGTCCAAATCCAAGTCCAGGCTCCGTGGCCAAGTCCAAGTCCAGGTTCCTCCAGTTTGTTGTCCAACGTTTGCGTCCATGTAAGCATCTAATCCTCGCTCTCCGGCCTTCCTGGAAACGATTAATAAAATTGGCTTCTGTTAATGCTACCTCTGTGTCTGTGCCCTGCACTTGGGTCCGCTCCAGCCGCTCATTGCAACAGAACGGACCAGCCAAACACAGACCTAGCGGATACAGACACTGTCTTACAAACTCTCGCTAACCAGAGTCCCCTCCTGCCAAACCCTCCCCCACCCGCCTGGGTCATCGATAATCTGGGCAAGCCTGTTGGCTCACCTGGAGGCTCCCATTGAGGAGGGGGGCTGTACTGTCATGGTCCGGTGCATTGACTCTTCATTTCAGTTAATTTCCTTTTCCCCATGTTCTACCGGGCTCCTTGATTAGGGCACTTGACCCTCATCTGAACCGGCAGCGTAAAAACTCCAGCTTGCATCTACTCGGGGCTGGTCCATCTCCTGAGCTGTGCAGCTATGCACGTTCCGGGCCGCCGACAGTAGTGAGGATTGCAGGCCGTTTGCCGCTACTCCAAACCAAGATACAAAATGACTGCCGTTGTTTGGTTTTGTCGTCTTGTATCCAGCTGAGTTTTACAGACTGTTTGCCGCTACTCCAAGCCAAGTTACGAATTGTCTGTCTTTGTTTGGTTCTGTCGTCCCGCGTCCAAGTTCAAGTCCCAGCTCCATGTCCGAGTCCAAACAGGTCCAGGCTCCGTGTCCAAGTTCAGGTCCAGGCTCCGTGGCCAAGTCCAAGTCCAGGTTCCTCCGGTTTGTTGTCCAACGCTTGCGTCCATGTAAGCATCTAATCTTTGCTCTCCAGTCATCCCGGCAACTATTAATAAAATACGCTTTTGTTAATGCTACCTACGTGTCTGTGTCCTGCACTTGGATCCGCTCCAGCCGCTCATTGCAACAGCCACAGACTCCACTTACAAATTAACCTTTATGGAATCCTGCTTAAGATCTCCCAAGTCCCGTTGCTTCTCAGTTTTTTTTTGTATTTTCTCTCCATTTAGAAAATAGTCGACCCTTTCATTTGTTTTATCACAGTGCATGTCCGTACACTTGGCATCACTATTTCATCTACCATTTTTCTACCCATTCTCCTAATCTGTCTTAAGTCCTTCTGTAGCCTCTCTACTTCATCAAAACTGTCTGTGTCTCCACCTATCTTCATATCGTCTGCAAACTTTTCAACAAAGCAACCAGTTCCATTGTCCAAATCATTGACATGTGGCGTAAACAGAATCGGTCTGAACACAAACCCCTGTGGAAATTCACTAGTCATCAGCAGCCAGTTGGGAAAGGCTCCATTTATTCCCACTCTCTGCCTCCTGCCAATCAGCCACTGCTTTATCCACACTAGAATCTTTGACAACCCTCCAAACAATCCACGACACCCCCAACCTTTGTGTCGTCAGCAAACATACTAATCCACCCTTCTACTTCTTCATCCAGATCATTTACCCTGGGCTTGTTAAGCAGCTCATGTGTTGCACCTTGTGAGGTGCCTTCTGAAAACCCAAGTACAGAACATCAACCAATTCTCCTTTGTCTAACCTGCTTGTTATTTCTTCAAAGAATTCCAACTGGTATGTCAGGCAAGATTTTCTCTTCAGGAAACCTTGCGAACTGCAGCCCATTTTATCATGTGCCTCCAGGTACCCTGAGACCTCATTCTTAATAATGGCCTCCAACATCTTCCCAACTACTGAACTCAGACCAACTGGCCTAGAGTTTCCTTTGATCTGTCTCTCTGCTTTCTTGAAGAATGTAGTGACAATTTGCAATTTTCCAGTCTTCCAGAACCATTCCAGAATCTAGTTAATCTTGAAAGATCATCACTCATACCTCCTTAATATCTCAGTCACCACATTCAGAACTCTGGTGTGTACACCATCTGGTCCAGGTGATGTGTGTACATTCAGAGCTTTCAATTTTCAAAGAACCTTCTCTCTAGTTTTGGTAACTTCTCAAACTTCCTTATTTCCTTGTCCCCCATTACTATTTCTCTAGCGGTCTGATATTCACTCTCAACTCTCTTTTACACTTTATGTATCTAAAGAAACTTTTGGTATCCTTTTTAATATTATTGGCTAACGTACTTCATATTCCATCTTGAACTTCTTCATGACGCTTTAGTTGCATTCTGTTTGTTTTGAAAGCTTCCTGATCCTATAGGTTCCCATGAGTTTTTTTTTTGCTCTATTGCACGCCCTCTCTTCGGTTTTTATCTTGACTTTGACTTCTCTTGTTAGCCACAGTTGCGTCATCTTGCATTTAGAATGTTGTTCCTGTTTGGGATGTATATATCCTGTACCTTCCAGGTTGCTTCCAGAAATTCCAGCCACTGCTGCTTTGCCGTCAGCCTTGCCAGTGTTCTTTCCCAATCAATCCTGGCCAACTCTCTCTCTTGCCTCTGTAATTCCCTTTACTCCACTGTAATAGTGATACATCAGACTTTAGCTTCTCCTTCTCAAATTTCAGGATGAATTCGATCACATTATGATCAGCTGTCCCTAAGAGTTCTTTGTGTGAGCACGTGGCCAAGTGGTTAAGGCATTGGACTAGCTACCTGAAGGTCGTAAGTTCGAGCCCCAGCAGAGGGAACGTGTTGTGTCCCTGAGCACGGCACTTAATCACACATTGCTCTGCGACGACACCGGTGCCAAGCTGTATGGTTCCTAATGCCCTTCCCTTGGATAACATTGGTGTTGTGGAGAGGGGAGACTTGCAGCATGAGCAACTGCTGGTCTTCCATACGACCTTGCCCAGGCATGCGCCCTGGACAGTGAAGATTTTCCAGGCGCAGATCCATGGTCTCGCAAGACTAACAGATGCCTTTATTTATTATTTATAAGAGTTCATAAGCTCTTTAATCAATTCTAGTTAATTGCACAACACCAAATCCAGAATAGCCAGTCCCCGGGTGGGCTTGAGAACGAGCCGCTCTTTTGCTCTATCATCAGCTTCTCCTTGCTAGGAATCTCACTACAGATTGCCTCTGTTTGTAAACCAACTATCTCATTCTCAACACTATCAGTCCAGTTCCCTTCCCCCTCCCCCGCGCCAAATTAGTTTAAACCCACCAGAACAACTCCAGACTATTTGCTGGCAAATATATTGGTCCCCTTCCGGTTCAGGTGTAACCCAATCCCTTTGTGCAGGTTCTACCTTCCCCAAAAGAGATCCCAATTGATCCATAAATCTTAACCCCCCTTTTCCAGTTCCTCAGCCAAGCATTCAGCTGCCAAATCATCCCATTCTTACCCTCAATGGCGCGCAGACCAGGCAGCAATTCAGAGAGTAGTACCCTGGAGGTCCTGCTTTTCAGCTTTGTACCTAGCTCCCTAAAATATCTCTACATGATCTCCTCACCTTGACTACCTCTGTCAGTGGTGCCAATATGTAAGACTACCGGCTGCTTACCCTCACCCTCGACAATGCCATGGACCCGACGTGAGGCAACCCGGATCCTGTCGAAGGGGGGCAACATACCAACCAGGTGTCTCTATCTCGCTCACAGAACCTCATTTCTGTTCCACTGATGTAGGAATCTCTGACCAACATTGCAGTCCTCCGAGCCTCAGTGCCAGCGATCCAGTCACTAAGGCTCGCCCCGCAGTAGGTCGTCCCCTCAATAGTATCAAACGTTGTACATTCATTATTGAGGTGAACAGCCACAGGTGTACTCTGCACTGGCTTTACGTATTCCTGACAAGTCACCTGTCCCCTGCAATCTAGGGGTGACTGCATCCCTGTAGCTCCTGTCCATCACCTCCTCATTCTCCCGTGTGCTTCAAAGGTCATTGTGCTGCAGCTCCAGGTCCTTAATACGTTCTCTCAGGAGCTGCAGCTATGTTTATCCAATAGTCTGGCGGTCTCACAGATCTCTGATAAATATAGGAATTAAGTACTTTAAAGGAACCATTTGTCAGACACAACATTGAAATTAATTATGTCACTGTAGCATGTGGAATTGTATTGACTCACCTGCTGTTAGCTTTCTCCTCGAGAGTATAAGCTTTTAATTTCGTTTTTTTTTTGTGGAGGGTGGGGACTGTACCGAGAGAGTCTCCGGGAAAATGTCTGTGATGATGAAAAAGCACTTTCAGATCTACAAAACCCTTCAGTGACGGTCAGAACAGTTGGGTGCTCATTCAGGACCCATCCCTCACCCTAATGTAGCCATCAGTCTCAGCAGTCTCATGGGGGTGGGGGTGTATGCATTAATTATGTCACCCCGTATGTGTCAAAGAACATGGCGGAGAGTTGGAGAGGTAGATAAGGATGTCTAGTGTGTGTGTGTGTGAGAGAGAGAGACTGTTGGTGTGTGTCAATTATATGTGTGAGTGTGTGTGTCTTTTATGTTTATATGTGTAGTTAGGTGTGTATATCCCTGTGTAGCTCCATCTGTGTGTGTGTCTCAGTTTTGTCTGTCCGTGTCTTCCAGTGTGTGCGTGAGTGTTTTCATGTGTCTGCCTGTGTATGTGTGTGCCTCTGTGTCCAGCTGTATGTGTTTGCGTGTTCCTGTGTATAACTAAGTGTATGTGTGTGGGTGGACGTGTGTGTGCGCGTCTGTGTGTGTGTCGACATATGTCAGTGTGTGTTTGTGACTGGTTGTGTGTGCACAGGTGTGTCTGTGTGTATGACCCTGTGAGTGTCCACGTGTGTCTGGATCCGAATGGGTGTGTCTGTGTGTGTCTCTGTATGTGTGTGGGCGATCTTGTGTGTGTATGTGTGTTTGTTTCTGTATGTGTGGGTAAGCGGTGTATGTATTTCATCAGGGTGTGTGTGTGTGTGTGTGTCTATTTGCATATGCGTGTGAGTGTCTTTGTGTCAGAGTGATGAGTTTAAGTACAGAGAGGAAATTAAGAACCTGGTGGCATGGTGCGAAGACAATAACCTATCTCTCAACGTCAGCAAGATGAAGGAATTGGTTGTTGACTTCAGAAGGAGTAGCGGACCGCACGACCCCATTTACATCGGTGGTGCGCAAGTGGAACAGGTCAAAAGCTTTAAGTTCCTCGGGGTCAGTATCACAAATGACCTAACTTGGTCCAACCATGTAGAGTTCACAGCCAAGAAGGCCCACCAGTGCCTTTACTTCCTGAGAAAGCTAAAGAAATTCGGCCTGTCCCCTAAAACTCTCACTAATTTTTATAGATGCACTGTAGAAAGCATTCTTCTAGGGTGCATCACAACCTGGTATGGAAGTTATCCTGTTCAAGACCAGAAGAAGCTGCAGAAGATCGTGAACACAGCCCAGCACATCACACAAACCAATCTTCCGTCCTTGTAACCTTTGACAACCCTCCAAACTATCCACAACACCCCCAGCCTTTGTGTCATCAGCAAACTTACTAATCCATCCTCCTACTTCTTCATCCAGGTCATTTATAAAAATTGGAAAGAGGATGGGTCCCAGAACAGATCCCTGCAGAAGACCACTGGTCACCGAGCTCCGTGCAGAATATAAACCACCTGCAGCCAACCTTTGCCTTCTGTGGGTAAGCCATTTCTGGGTGCACATAGTAAGGTCTCCTTGGATCCCATGAGGTACCTCAGATGCCTTACTGAAATCAATATACACTACGTGCACTGCTCTACCTTCATCAAAACACCTTTCAATCTTCTACATACCAAGGAATACAGTCCTAAACTATTTCATCTTTCCTAACAATTCAGATTCTCCCGACCCACCAACTTCCTTGAATTTTTTTTCTGTAATTGTTTAACCTTGTTTACATAATGTTCTGCAGGTCGGTGACCACAAATGCACACAGTACACCAAATTAGACTTCACCAATGTCTTACACAAATTCAACATGACATCCCATCTGCTGTATTCAATACATTGATGTACAAATGGCAAAAGCTTTCTTTACTACTCTATCTACCCGTGATGCCACTTTCAATGAATTATAAACCTATATCCACAGATCTCTACTGTGAATCCTTACTGTGTAAGACCTACTCTGGTTGGTCCTACCGAAAGGCAAAATCTCGCACTTGTCTGCATTAAATTCTGTTGTAATTTTCAGCCATTTTTTCCAGCTGATTCAGATCCCTCTGTAAGTCATGATAGTCTTCCTCACTGTCCACTGCAACCCCCAATCTTAGTGACATCCGCAAATATCCGTCCGTCAGAACAAACGGGATCTCCCAGTGGCGATCCATTCATAGTCATAGTCATAGTCATACCTTATTGATCCCAGGGGAAATTGGTTTTCGTTACAGTTGCACCATAAATAATAAATAGTAATAAAACCATAAATAGCTAAATAGTAACATGTAAATTATGCCAGTAAATTATGAAATAAGTCCAGGACCAGCCTATTGGCTCAGCGTGTCTGACCCTCCAAGGGAGGAGTTATAAAGTTTGATGGCCACAGGCAGGAATGACTTCCTATGACGCTCTGTGTTGCATCTCGGTGGAATGAGTCTCTGGCTGAATGTACTCCTGTGCCCACCCAGTACATTATGTAGTGGATGGGAGACATTGTCCAAGATGGCATGCAACTTGGACAGCATCCTCTTTTCAGACACCATCGTGAGAGAGTCCAGTTCCATCCCTGCAACGTCACCGTGATTTAATTCCACTTCGTCTTCCCATTACGCTATGTCAATCCATGTCCTCGACTACTGTCGCGATGAGGCCACACTCAGGTTGGAGGAACAAAACCTTATATTCTGTCTGGGTGGCCTCCAATCTGATTGAATGAACATCGATTTCTCGAACGTCGCAGGGGGGGAGGGAATGGGAGCAGATGGACCTGTCGAGCTTCCTTTGCGATTACATTTATGTGATGGGTCCAGCACAGGTCCTCTGAGCTAGTGACAGAGAGAAATTGAAAGTTACTGACCCTCTATACCTCCAGTCCTCTGATGAGAATGGCTCATGGACCTCTGGAGTCCACAGTTATCTGCTTGGTCTTGCTGAGAGGGCGTGAAAGGTTGTTGTTCTGACACCCCACTTCGCAGAATTTTCATTCTCCCTCCTGTATGCTGGCTCTTCACCTTCCTCTGATACAGCCCACAACGGTGGTGTCATCAGCAAACTTGTATATGGTGTTGGAGCTGTACTTAGCCACACAGTCATAGGTGTAAAACCAGTAGACCAGGGGCTAAGCACACAGCCTTGTGATGTACTTATGCCGATGGAGATTGTGGAGGAGATGTTTTTGATAATCCAAACTGACTGGGGTCTACAAGTAAGGAAATCTAGCATCCAGTTGCACAAGGGTTTATTGAAACCCAGGTCTTGGAGTTTACTGATTAGCTTTGATGGAATGATGGTGTTAAATGCTGAGTTATAATCAATAAAGAACATCCTGATGTATGTATCTTTGCTATATGGATGTTTCAGGATTGTGTGAAGAACCAATGAGATGGCATCTGTGTGGACCTGTTGCTCTGGTAGCAGCAACAGCATCTCAGGCATCTCTCTGAGATGAAGTGTCTCAGCTATTTCTCAATATCCCTGGTTTAGAGAAATCAAATGTCTCGGGGGTGGATTTATTGGGTAAGTAGATAGAGGTACTGTAGGGACCATTTTTCCTGTTTGTGTTTTTATTATTTTATTTAGACTACAAAAGTCCTCTTTTTTTCTCTCACTGAGTGTTTGACTGACTTCTCTGCTGTGTCTGTGTCTCACTGCCGTTCCCCAGGCTAGTGGCCCTCATAACATTACAATGTATCCACTTTTGGGTGTAGCTTGAAGGCATTACCTAGCAACGCTGGCCAGTTTCTCCATTCTTGCCTCATGGTGCATACAATTAGCAAGCTAACAAAGACAATTTAGGATGACAAGTCTCTGGGTATTTCACAAAGATAGATGCGAACAAGAACAGTCTTACTGTAAATTCTTCCTTGCTGAGGATCTGATGGGATTTTGTCACCAATTCCTCGACGGTCAATGACTTCTGGCACTGTGTTGTGTTCATTATTGAGGGAGAGTGCAGAGCACACCAGGTCACCAGTATGCAGGATACTTAACTGAACTTTATTGATAGTCGTGCTTGTACAGTATGAAACTCCTCCCATGCGGAAGTAGCTAACTGGGGGTCACAGGAATAACACTGTTAACTACCACTACACTTGTATCGGTCCAGTGTGACCAGAATACACATAGATTAAGATGTTAGCTGTCCTGTGGAATCAGCAGTGGGTCTGCCACCTGTCTTCAGGAGAGAGAGAGAGAGAGATAAGGAAAACAATGGAGCAGCATTTGGGAGATGTGTAATGAAGGGATGGGAGAGAGAGCTGTCTAGAGCGGCTCCCCCTTTGAACCCTGAACTGTTTGAAGTGATGGACAGGCGATATCCCAGCAGGGGGATAAAAAGGAACAGGTTCGCTAAGGCAGGACACACACGACACCCGAGGTAACGAGACCCTGGAAGTGGTGCGCCTCTCACAAGTCGGTGGGAAGCTTTTGGATGGCTGATCGCGGGATCAAGCCATAAACGCACAGGGTGGAAAGGCACGATCGGCGGGAACCTGGTGTGTGTCCACCCTTGCCTGGGTGCCAGGTTCAGCACAGGGAAACGATCGTATCTGGAAACGGAGGGGTCACGGTCGGTGACCTCAGATGACATCACAAAGGGCTCGCCCGACAGCTGACTGCGAGGGTCTGTGTGTGGAAGCTGTGTTGAATATTCATTCGTTTTGCTCTCTCTCTCCTTCACCCCCACTGTCCATCGCCATGGCAACCATTACTGAGAACTGAACTAAATTGAACTGGACTTTGTGTCACTTTGAAACTGGTCATTTACCCCTAGACAACAATAGAGCTGATTAATCTTGTTATCTTAATTCTGTGTACATGTGTGTTTATCATTGCTGAACTGTTGCATTTATTATCCTTTTTGATTAGAGTACCGTGTTGCTTGTTTCTTTAACAAAACTTTCTTAGTTCTAGTAATCCAGACTCCAACTGAGTGATCCATTTCTGCTGGTTTGGCAACCCAGTTATAGGGTACGTAACACCAGATGACTATACAACTGGGAAATAATACACATTATTGGAGAACATGTAACCTACAATAGCGCCTCCGACCATTATGAGGCCACTCATCAGTCGTATTCCAACACCAATCATTTCCGAATACCTGTAAGTAAAACCACAAAGAGCCATCTTTGTACTTATCTGATTATCCGATTCTTCCTCAAAATTCAACTCCGCTTCATTCCCAGAACATCTGGTGACGAGTGTATCTGCTTCTTTCCTCCATTGTCTCTGCCTTGACTTTGAGGATGGAAAAGATTGCCCTTGCCTTAATCGTCCCTTCCTGATGCTGAGTGAACTGCCCTTAAGCCCTGGGTGCAAACTGGAAGTGGTCAGCCAACTGACCGAGGGGGTCACCTGCTCCTTCATCCTCACCATCGTCGACTGCCTAAAGATAAACCTAAAGCCCGATTTATACTTCTGCGCAAAATGTACGCCGTAGGTACCGCACACCCTACGCCATAGGGTGACGTGCACCACCCCAAAAATGTAACTCACGCGTCGCGGCGACACAGACCGCAAGAACTGTGATTGGTCCGCTTGGTAGCATCGTATTCCCTCCTATGCATTTCCGGTTGCATTTCTCCACCATGTCTGTACACTGATGCGAAATAAATGGTTGGAGATGATGAACCAAATCGTCAAATCTACCTGCCGACATCCGAAAATATTTGAAATGCATTTCCTCGTCCATGTCTCTCATGAAGAAACTCAACACAGAGCGACGCAGACACAACTACGCATGCTCGCTGTGGCGTAGGGCTACGCAAAAGTATAAATCAGGCCTACTGCGTAGCCCATACGCACAGCTGTAAATCAGTCTTAAGAGTATCATCATCTCCGTCCAGAGCATCACATTGACAATGTGCCTTACGGACCTGAGCTTCCAGAGAGCATTGACGATCTCCAAGGGGTTTAAGTGGGTTAATATGATACCAGCCTAATTTGTTTGGAGCAGTCTGGATTTGATAGACTGAGGGATTGGCTCTGTCAACGTCATCGCCCGACCCAACAAACCTTGGAGATGTGAAAGGCCCCGGCTGAGGTATTGAGATCTTAAACTTCTGTCCTCTTTCCAACTCCCGAGGTTTTGTTCGCACGTCAGAATTTGAATGTATTTAAATCTTACATACATCCCACAACGTGAGGGAGTGGAAGTCTTTGCGTTATGATTCCGTTGCAATGTACACACATGTGGATCTAAGAGTCTAATGGCTTGTAGAAAGAAGCTGTCTCGTAGCCTGTTGCCCCTGGCTTTAATGCTGCGGTACCGTTTGCCAGATGGGAGCAGCAGAAACAGTCTATGGTTGGGGGGGTGGGGTGGTGACTGGTGTCCCCGGTGATCTTCCAGGCCTCCTTTACCCACCTGCTGCTCTTAGTATCCTCAGTGGAGGGAAAGTTTGCGTCCACAGAGGCACTGGGCTGTCCGTACCACTCTCTGCAGTGCCCAGCGATCAAGGTTGGCACACTTTCCACACAGGTAGTTGGGATGCTCTCAGTGCTGCCCTGTGAAAGGTCTTGAGCATTTGGGGACTCACGCCAAACTTCTTCAGTCGGCTGAGGTGGAAGAGATGCTGTTGTGCTTTTTTTTTCGGGGGGGGGCACACAGCCGATGTGTACAATCCAGGTGAGACCTTCGGTGATGTGCATACCGAGGAACTAAAAACTACTCGCCCTCTTAACTGCAGTCCCATTGATGTTGATTGGGCTGAGCCTGTCTCCGTTCCTCCTGTAATCCACAATCAGCTCTTCTGTATTTTTGTTTGGACATTGAGGGAGAGGTTGTTACCCTGACATCTCTGTTTCAGGGTGTTAACCTCTCTTCTGTAGACTGTCTCATCAACAGTAGAAACAGGCCGATCAATGTCCTGTCATCAGCAAATTGGAGCTGTGTGTGGCAGCAGCTTCAAGGGTGTAAAGGGAGTAGAGGAGGGGACTTCGGGGGGGGGGCACCTGTGTTGAGGGTCAGAGGGGCAGAGATGAGGGAGCCCATCCTTGCTGCCTGTCGACGATCTGAAAGGAAGTCCAGGATCCAGCTACACAAGGCAGGGTGCAGGCCGAGGTCTCTGAGCTTCCTGTCGAGCCTGGCGGGAATTATGGCATTGAAGGCTGAACTGTGGTCCAGGAACAGCATTCTAAGGTAGGCATCCCTCTTCTCCAGGTGAGTGAGGACTGTGCAGTGCCGTGTCTATGGCGTTGTCGGTAGACTCTTTCCGTCGGTAGGTGAATTGTAGAGGGTTGGGTATGGTTGGTAGCGTGCTGCAGATGTAGGTATATGAGGGGTGATTGATAAGTTCCTGGCCTAAGGTAGAAGGAGTCAATTTTAGAAAACCTGGCATGTTTATTTTTCAACATAGTCCCCTCCTACATTTACACACTTAGTCCAGCGGTCGTGGAGCATACGGATCTTGGACCTCCAGAAAGTGTCCACATAATGATAAGTTTGTGGCCTATGGTAGAAGGAGATGAAATATTCAGCTCTCGTTGCATGCACATGCAGATCAACTCTTTGAGAGATTATGCAGAAAGTCTGAAGTTAATAACTGAACTCCCACTACCTTAGGCCACTAATTTATCAAGCACTCCAGATGAGTTATTAACTTCGGTTCAGTTCATCAGGTTGGGGCTGGGGGATTGGGACACGCGGATTTCTTGCAAAGATGTCCCTGGTATGTGGGAGACCTTCAGAAGTGAAACTTTGAGAGTATAAAGCTTGTATGCGCCTGTCACAATAAAAGGTACAGTAAAGATAACAGGTTCAGGGAACATCGGTTTTCAAAGGCCTATGATGCACCTCCTTTCTTCATAATCAGGCCGTGGTTACAAGAAATGCAAGAGAACACTTTAAACTATCCAGAAGGCTAAAAGAAGGCAATGATGTTGCCCCATTAGGGCATATTCTGGAGTGATGGTAAATGCTAATTTCAACAGGAACCAGTCTTCAGACCTGAATATGGATTGTAGATTAATTTAAAATGCAGCACTGAACAATGGTGTTCTTGGACAGTCTGCTAGATTGCAAACGAAGGAATGCTCCATAGACCGGAGACGCCCGCATAAGCACGAATGCAGCCAGAGCCATTCGGGATTAGGATTCATTTTTGGGAGTCTTGAGTGTTGGAGTGGAGATCGAAGTGTTTGAAAAGTACCTGTGATTCAAAAGAAGCATTGAAGATACATCGTAAACGTAGAATAGACCTGCTGTTTCCTTTTGATTCAGCGTATGAAAATATCATGTAATATCGGATCGGGCAGGATTCCACTTCGAAGAGTGTCTCTAATACGATACCTGCTTCTTTTGCTGAACACAGACTATTATATCCACCAGCTTCAGTGTCTCTTTCGGGACTTCGTTCACAGTCAGAGCAGCCCAAACAGAAAAGGTGAAAATCCGAAGGGATTTCCACAGATACGTTAAGAGGCAAGGGACAAAATTGGAAGATCACGTGTGGAGCCAAAGAGAAGGGGGAGATTTTAAATGGATTTTATGCATCTGTATTCACTCACAAGACGTGGAACATCGAAAACATGGAGCACAGAAGGTATGGGCAGGTATTCAGGAATATCAGAAATACAGGAGAACACTTAAGAAATAAATCCGGAGGGCTGTAAGATGGAATATGATTACCCTAGGAGACAAGGTGAAGGAGAATCAAGGGCTTCTACAGCTACGTTAAGAGCAAAAGGATTGCAAGGAACAAAATTGGTCCTCTCGAAGCCAAAAGAGATGGGGGAGACCTTAAACAGGTTGGTTTTTTTTTGCATCTGTATTTACTCAGGAGATGAACACACAGTCTATACAAGTCAGGCAAAGTGGCATAAGATTCATGGACCTGCTACGGATTAAACGGTGAGTGGGTGGTGTCGGTTGTCTTGAAGCAGGTCAGGGTGTGCAAACCCCCTGCGACTGACAAGGTGTTCCCTCGGACCCCTGTGCGAGGCGAGTGCAGAAAATGCAGTGACAGAGATATTTACATCATACAACATAGATGAGTATAGCAGGGGAAGGGGCCATTCGGCCCACAATGTGCTGAACCAGCTGAAAAGCAAATCAAAAACGCCCAAACGCCAAGACCTCCGACCTCCACTGTGTCCAAATCCATCCATGTGCCTATTCAAACGTCCCTGAAAAGCCTCTTACGTGTTTGCCTCTACCACCAGGGTTCCTGACGTTGTCATAGCCAGGGGCGGTAGTGCATCTCTAACAGCCTCTGACAAATCTTGGCCTTCACATATAGCGTAGCTACTAGGCCCGGCGGAACTGTTTCTGCTGACAAGAGAAGGGGGGCAAAGGCGGACCACTGGCGCCTCAAAACCAGCAGCTTTGGGTACTTGGATGGCAGTCCGCCTAGGAGAAGGAAAACTGTTTTTAAACCCCCCGCTGCCTTGTGGCTGTACCCACCCACCGGAAGGGCTTTCGGAGTAAACCCCGAGGAAGAAATGCGGAGCCGGGGTCCCTAGCGTCACCCTGCTAACCTCTGTATTGGTGACAAGCTGTACTGGCGCTTCCCCTTCCCTTGGACTACAATCAGTGACGTGGCGAGGAGGAACCCACTGCGTGGGCGGCAGCCGGTTCTTCAAATCCTCCTGCCCAGGCTTGCACCCTGGAGAGAACTCTCCAGAATCGCTACTCAGCGTTGACACAACACGGGAAGCAGCAGTTCCCAGCGATAAGCCACTGCACTCAATTGGCATAGAGCCAGGGGATGCTTCTAACGGTGGGAGAGGTCCTAGGACCTCATCGGGCAGCTACCGCCACCTCAGGGTGGGCGGACCCTAGTCAAATAGGCGCTGCCCTCACCACAGTCCATTTGCTCCACTTGGGTGTGTCGAGCTCAAGGAAACCCCCGACCGGCGGATCGATAGCCTTACACCTGGCCAAGAGAAAGGAAATCTCAAAAGTACCCAGCCCTCAAGGCAGGCACTTGGAATGTACGGACCATGACACCGGGCCTTACAGGAGGACCCGCAAGATGTGAGCGACGCCCGCAAGACCGCAGTTATCAGCAAGGAATGGAGCAGGCTGCAGATGGAATTGTCGCCCTTCAAGAAACAAGGCTCTCTTCCTGTAGAAGCCTTCGGGAGGAAGACTTCTCCTTCACCTGGCATGGAAAGCCACCAGAAGAGCCCAGGGAGCATGGGGTGTTGGCTTGGCCATAAGAAACAGCCTAGTTGGTGCTATCATACATTTACACCACATGCTGCATCCGCAAAGCAAACAGCATTATGAAGGACCCCACACACCCTTCATATAAACTCTTCTCCCTCCTGCCATCTGGAAAAAGGCACCGAAGCATTCGGGCTCTCACAACCAGACTATGTAACAGTTTCTTCCCCCAAGCCATCAGACTCCTCAACACCCAGAGCCTGGCTTGACACAAACCTACTATACTCTCTACTGTGCCTAATGGCGTGTTTATTATTTATTATTATTTATTGTAGTGCCTGCACTGTTTTGTGCACTTTATGCAGTCCTCGATAGGTCTGTAGATCTGGTGTAGATTTTGTGTTCTTTTTTCCTTCCGTAGTTCAGTGTAGTTTTTGTATTGTTTCATGTAGCACTATTAAGGCATCCGTTAGTCTTCTGAGACCATGGATCTTCGCCTGGAAAGTCTTCACTCTCCAGGGCACAGGCCTGGGCAAGGTTGTATGGAAGACCAGCAGTTGCCCATGCTGCAAGTCTCCCCTCTCCACGACACCGATGTTGTCCAAGGGGAGGGCATTAGGACCCATACAGCTTGGCACCAGTGTCGTCGCAGAGCAGTGTGTGATTAAGTGCCTTGCTCAAGGACACAACACGTTCCCTCGGCTGGGGCTCGAACTCACGACCTTCAGGTAGCTAGTCCAATGCCTTAACCACTTGGCCACCTGCCCACACATGTAGCACCATGGTCCTGGAAAACATTGTCTCATTTTTCCTATGTTCTGCACCAGCAGTTGTGGTTGAAATTACAATAAAAAGTGACTTGACTTGATTTGAAACTGAAGGAACTGAAAGACTGCTCAGGATTCAGCTTCAAACATCTGTGGACCTGATTAGCATTATCAGCACTTATTCACTAACATTAACCTCTGCCCAGGAAGCTAAGAACAAGAACTCAGCGCTGCCATCATCACAAGGGACACTGTTAATTCTCGGCGACTTTACAGAACAGCTGGCCCTTCTGTTTGGGACAGTTCGGAACTGGAAAGTGGAATGAAGACAGCCAGCGCCTCCTTGAACTCTGCTGCTATCATAACCTCTGTATCACCAACACCTCCTTCAACACCAAGCCTCAGCACAAAGTGTCATGGAGACATCCGAGTTCCAAGCACTGGCACCAACTTAGATTAGTTTATGAGGACACTCAGGCCCTCTTTTATTGTCATTTAGAAGTGCATGCATTAAGAAATGATACAATGTTCCTCCGGAGTGATATCACAAGAAAAAACGGGATAAACCAAAGACTAACACTGACAAAACCACATAATTATAACATATAGTTACAGCAGTGCAAAACAATACCATAATTTGATAAAGAGCAGACCATGAGCACGGTAAAAAAAAAGTCTCAAATTTCCGATCGACTCCCGATACTCCCGATAGCAGCCGGCAAAAGGGAGACACTCTCCCTGCCATAAACCTCCAGGCGCCGACAACTTGCCGATGCATTGGAAGCACCCGACCACAGCCGACTCTGAGTCCGTCCGAAAACTTCGAGCTTCCGACCAGCCCCTCCGATACAGCCTCCCGAGCGCCACCCTCTGCCGAGCGCCTTCGACCTCGCCCTGGCCGCCGAGCAACAAGCAAAGCGGAGGCCTTCCCCTCCGGAGATTCTGGATCGCGAAGCAGGCATTTCGGAAGCTTCTCCAGATGTTCCTCCGTGCTCTCACGCCTGTCTCCCTCAAATCAGGATTGTGCACGGCACCCTACTTGACAGATAACAGATGTCATTCACCGGAGTGGCCGCTGCGAGCTGCGTCGCGCCGCCATCTTCTCCTCCGCCATACTAGTCCTCGCAACTTGATACTTGATCTCATCCTCGCAAGATGTAGCACTCTTCAGCAGACTGTCAAGGTGATGCACAGTCACCAGAGTGCAGATTGCGACACGGACCGCTCCTTGTGTTCTGCAAGGTAAAACGTCAGCCTGGAAGACTTCATCGTTCCAGAAGGGAGGGGAGGCCACCAGCAATACTCTTGACCCGATAAAGATAGCTCTGCCTGGCTCTCCCGACACCGTTGTCAGTAAGAGATGGCGAAACCTGCAGGGCATCATCTACAACACTGCGATATCCACCTTCGGAAGAAAGACAGTCAAGTCTCCCGAGTGGTTTAAGCCCCACTCTGAGTTGCTGTTGCTTCTGATTGAGGAGAAGAGAAAAGCACTAACAGCGTACTCATCCTCTCCTAGCGAGAGGAACCTGCAAGAGCTCTGGTCTATAGAACATAGAACAGTACAGTACAGCACAGTACAGGCCCTTCGGCCCACAATGTTGTGCCGACCCTCAAACCCTGCCTCCCATATAAGCCCCCACCTTAAATTCCTCCATATACCCGTCTAGTAGTCTCTTAAACTTCACTAGTGTATCTGCCTCCACCACTGACTCAGGCAGTGCATTCCACGCACCAACCACTCTCTGAGTAAAAAACCTTCCTCTAATATCCCCCTTGAACTTCCCACCCCTTACCTTAAAGCCATGTCCTCTTGTATTGAGCAGTGGTGCCCTGGGGGAGAGGCGCTGGCTATCCACTCTATCTATTCCTCTTATTATCTTGTACACCTCCTCTCATCCTCCTTCTCTCCAAAGAGTGAAGCCCTAGCTCCCTTAATCTCTGATCATAATGCATACTTTCTAAACCAGGCAGCATCCTGGTAAATCTCCTCTGTACTCTTTCCAATGCTTCCACATCCTTCCTATAGTGAGGTGACCAGAACTGGACACAGTACTCCAAGTGTAGCCTAACCAGAGTTTTATAGAGCTGCATCATTACATCGCGACTCTTAAAGTCTATCCCTCGACTTATGAAAGCTAACACCCCATAAGCTTTCTTAACTACCCTATCCACCTGTGAGGCAACCTTCAGGGAGCTGTGGGCATGTACCCCCAGATCCCTCTGCTCCTCCACACCACCAAGCATCCTGCCATTTACTTTGTACTCTGCCTTGGAGTTTGTCCTTCCACAGTGTACCACCTCACACTTCTCTGGGTTGAACTCCATCTGCCACTTCTCAGCCCACTTCTGCATCCTATCAATGTCTCTCTGCAATCTTTGACAATTCTCTACACTATCTACAACACCACCAACCTTTGTGTCGTCTGCAAACTTGCCAATCCACCCCTCTACCCCCACATCCAGGTCATTAATAAAAATCACGAAAAGTAGGGGTCCCAGAACAGATCCTTGTGGGACACCACTAGTCACAATCCTCCAATCTGAATGTACTCCCTCCACCACCACCCTCTGCCTTCTGCAGGCAAGCCAATTCTGAATCCACCTGGCCAAACTTCCCTGGATCCCATGCCTACTAACTTTCTGAATAAGCCTACCGTCTACCCGGAACACAGATCAACAGGCTGCCAGGCGGTGTGCCAATGACTACTGGCTCCAGCTCTGCTCCAAGATCCAGGAAGCTGCGTATGCTGGCAACATCAGAGGAGTGTATGACGGAATCAAGCACGTCATTGGTCCATTACAGAGCAATGCTGCCCCACTAAAGTCATCAACGGACAAAGTTATCAAGGACAGATGGAACGCTGGGTAGAACGTTACTCGGAGCTGCATGCCAGGGAGACTGTCGTTACAGAGAAAGCTCTGAACACCACGGAAAGTCTACCCCACCATGATAGAACTTAATATAGACCCCCACACCGGAGGAACTTAGCGAGGCACTGGAAGCACTTCCTTCTGGGAAAGCACCAGGAAAAGATGGCATCCCTCCTGAGGTTCTCAAATGTGCCAAGGGCACCCTCATCTCACATCTGCACCAAATCCTCTGCCAGTGTTGGAGAGAAGGCAGCGTACCCCAAGACATGAGGGACGCAGACATCGTCACTCTGTGAACAAGGGCGACAGGAGCAACTGGAAAAACTACCACAGCTTCTCTCTCCTCAGCAATGCGGGAAAGCTTTATGCTCGAGTCTCCCTGAAAAGGCTCCAGCCGCTTGCAGGAAGAGTCTATCCCGAGTCTCGGTGTGGGTTCAGAACTGAGCGGACCACCATCAACACGATCTTCTCTCTCGGGCGACTGCACGAAAAGTGCAGAGAACAGCAGACACCACTCTACATCGCCTTCATCGATCTTACTAAGGTGTTCGACTTTGTGAGCAGAAAGGGCCTCTTTAAGATCTTTGCCACTGTTGGCTGCCCCCCCCCCCCCCCGCCGATCCTACTCAGTATCATTAGGGTCATTTCATGATGACGTGAAGAGCATCATAGTGTTCGACAGCTCCACACCAGAGTCTAATACTCTCAGGAGGGTAAAACAGGGGTGTGTCCTTGTTCCATTGCTGTTCCGCATCTTCTTTGCAGCCCTACTGATGCACTATCAATTACTCCAAAAGACCAGAAGTAGAATAAATACTGAAAGGCTTTTAATAACAGTAAAATGGATCCACGTCCATGCTGAATATCTGTCCTGGACTGAGGGAGGAGCAGTGACACAATCTCCTTTATTCAGGGGTCTGTGGGAGGAGCCACAGGAGCAGTGTCCAGGCATGTCCAGACAGGTAACCCAGTTACAACCTATATACATGGTTTACCACATCTACTCAAGTCTGCCTTTGGGGAGCCCACTGAGGGCACCTATCTCTGTTCAAAATCAGACGGAAACCTCTTCAGACTGTCAAGACTCAGAGCGAGGACCGAAGTGCAGATAAGGCTCCTCCAAGACCTCCTGTTTGCCGATGACGTAGCTGTCGCGACTCACTCACAGCAGAAGATACAAGATCTCACGACCCACTTTGCGGAAGCCTGCAGAGAGTTCAGCCTGAAGAAGACACAGGTGATAGGGCAAGACATTGACGACAAGCCATCCATTAACATTGTTGACTATGTGCTAGAAGTCGTCCACGAACTCGCATACCTGGGCTCCACAATCTCAGACCACCAGTCACTCGAAAGTGAGATCAACAAGGGCATCAGAAAAGCAGCCACCACCTTCTCAAGGTTGACTAAGAGAGTCTGTGTCATGGTCCGGTCCGTGACGTGCGCATTCCGGTTCACGATCTGGTCCATCGACCCTTGCTCCAGGTTTTCCTGTCTACCTTGTTTCTGTTCCTGTATGAGTTCTAATTGAGGCAGCTGATCCTCGTTGGGGCTGGCTGCATAAATACCTCCAGAGACCAGGGCGTGGCTGCTGCATTGTTCTTGTCCTTACTCCTCGTATCTCTTCCCCTGCCTTCAATTTCCTTGCCTGAAGCCTTGCCTTGTCTTGCCAGTAACTCTCGCCTCGCCTTGCATTACCTGAAGCCTTGTCTTGTCTTGCGGGAACTCTCCCCTCGTCTTGCCTGAAGTCATGTCTTGGAGCCACCATGTACCTAGCTCCCTTCCTGTCCCTTGCCTCCATCGGGTAAGCCAGGCCAGATTGCCGTTGCCCTGCAGCGGGTCCTGTCCCTTCCTGTACCTTGCCTCTGTCGGGTAAGCCAGGCCAGATTGCCGTTACCCTGCAGTAGGTTCTGTCCCTTCCTGTTCCTTGCCTCCGTTGGGTGGAGATCCGCGCCCTGCCCAGGTGTACCGCGCCCTGCCCAGGTGTACCGTGCCCTGCCCAGGAGGAGCTTCAAGCCCCCAAGTCTCTAGCCAAGCCTCAACTCAAGTCTCTGGTCTCCAGCCTCGACTCAAGTCTCTGGTCTCCAGCCTCGACTCAAGTCTCTGGTCTCAAGCCTCGGCTCAAGTCTGAAGATTTTAGCCTCGTCCTGCCTGCCAGCCAAGTCATGTCCTTGTCTAGTTCTGGGGTCTGAGCCAGAGGCAAGACCCAGGTTCTGGGTCCTTGTCCAGTCTCTGGCTCAGAGTCCAAGCCCTGGCTCCTAGCTCTCTCGTCCAGTCCTGTTCCGGGTTCCCGGTTTTCGTGTCCATGTCCTAGCCCTCACCCTGCATCCTAGTCCTGTCCCTAGTACTTCGGTGTCTGTGTCTTGCACTTGGGTCCGTTCCCAGCCACCCCCTTTATGACAGTCTGGGCCAACGACAGACTCACCATAAAGACCGAAGTCCAGGTGTATGCAGCCTGCGTGCTGAACACTTTGCTCTGCGCCAGCGAAACTTGGACCCTGCGTGCAAAACAAGAACAGCGGCTCAGTGCTTTCCATATGCGCTGCCTCAGACGCGTACTTGGTATCGCCTGGGAAGGCAAGGTTACTGACAACACAGTGCTCGAGAAAGCAGGCACCACCTCCATGCTCACCTTCCTCAAACAGAGGCGTATGCGCTGGCTAGGAAATGTCTTGCGCATGGCAGATGGGTGCATACAGAAGGACCTTCTCTTTGGGGAGCTGGAGTCTGGAAGGAGGCCAACAGGAAGACCCCAGCTGCGCTGCAAGGACACCTGCAGACGTGACCTCAAGGCCTTTGGTGTTAGCGCCAACACGTGGCAGTCACTCCCTTCGGACAGGTGTGTCTAGAAGCTGGAGGTGAAAAGGGTCCCCTGAGGTACGAGCTGAAGAAAAGAGAGCCCACTGAAAGCTCCGTGCCCAAGCTGCCCAAGATGTCGGAGCTGCCTCAGCGTTCTGCTGTACACAACGTGGCAAGGACTGTCACTCCCATGTTGGACTCCACGGTCACTGAAGATGCTGCTTAACCCAGTCCACCCGAGGCGCAAACCCATGATCCCCTGGGATCGACGGCTGCCTGTGACCAAACCAGGCAGCGCCTTGTAGCCATCCATGACTCTTGAGTTAAAAAACTTACCCCTCACATCCCCATTGAACCTACCCTCTCTCGCCTTCAACGGACGCCCTCTGGTATTAAACATTTCAACCCTGGGAAACAGATACACTCCGTCCACTCTTTCTATGCCCCTCAGAGGTTTACATGTTTATGTCAGATCTCCCCTCAGCCTCCGCTGCTCCAGAGTAAACGACCCAAATTCGTCCAGCATCTCATGATAGCACATGCCCTCTAAACCGGGCAGCATCCTGGTAAACCTCTTCTGCACCCTCTCCAAAGCCTCAACATCCTTCTTATAGTGGGGCAACTAGAACTGTAGATGATACCCCAGGTGTGGCCTAACCAGAGCTTTATAAAGTTGCTGTGTTTTGAACTCAATGAGTCGACTTATAAAAGTAAGAATTCCCTAACTACCTTATCAACCCGTGCAGCCACTTTCAAGCAGAGATGGACTTCCATCCCAAGATCTCTCTGCTCAACAGCATGGTTAAGGATCTTGCCCCTAATGGGTTACTGCCTCCTTGTGTGGTGCCCTGGTTTGAGAAATCGCTTTGTTTTGTTATGCTGTTCGGTATTTCATTTTCTGCAGATTTTCTGGAAATGCAACAAGTGTTCATTGGAGTGTCCATTTAACGGCAAATGAGAAGTACGAGTTTTTCATTTTTGCTGTTTAAAATTCAAAAAAAAAATACACAGCTGAATAGATTGGGCTTGTTGGATTGAACAATAGAATGTGTCTTGTTAAATTATTTTTTGAGTGAGCACGTGACCGAAGAAGGAGAATGGAAACGCACAACAAACATCCAAGAGGAACAGTCACAGAATTGTTCACGGAGTCAATTTGGAAGGACAGATACTGATGTTGGGAAATCCCCGCGCAATTCAATGACCTCGCAGAAAAGGTGCAGGTAATTTGTATTTAGCACATGGCATTTAAGAAAGTTTGACACCTTTTAACTCTTCTTAGTTCCTAAGTAATACCCCTGTATGTTGGATATGATAGGGTCTTTAAAGAGCTTAGAAAAATAGAGGGCTATGGGTAACCCTAGGTAATTTCTAAGGTAAGGACATGTTCGGCACAGCTTTGTGGGCCGAAGGGCCTGTATTGTGCTGTAGGTTTTCTATGTTTCTATGTTGCCCTGCTCCAGTTTAAAGCTCCCCTGCAAGGACTGTACCTAACCTCACCTGTAGTTGTCCTGAACGTTAAGGAGTTTAAAAATACCAGGATTGTGGTTGCAGTGGACAGGAAGGAAGACTATCAATGCTTGCAGTGGGATCTGGACCAGCTCGAAAAGTGTCAGATGGAATTTAATGCAGACAAGTCTGAGGTGTTATACTTCGGTAAAAACAACCAGGGTAAGTCCTACACAGAGAAAGGTAGGGCACTAAGGAGTGTGGCGGAACAAAGCGATCTGGCTTGATAGGTCCATAACCCATTGAAAGTGCTGTCACAGACAGGCAGGGTTGTAAAGAAACCTTTTGGCCCATTGGCTTTCATAAATCAAAGCATTTGGTACAGGGGATGGGATGTTATCCTGGTGTTGTGTAAGACATTGGTGAGGCCTCATTTGGAGTATTGTGTGGAGTTTTGGTCACCTACCTACAGGAAGGAGATGAAAAAGGTTTAATTTACAAGGATGTTACTTGGACTGGAGGACCTGAGTTACAAGGAAAGATTGAGTGGGTTAGAACTGTAGTCATTGGAAAATAGAAGATTTAGGGGATAATTGATAGAGGTATACAAAATTATCAGGGGTATAAATTGCGCAAATGCAAGTAGGCTTTTTCCACTGCAGTTGGGAGGGACAACAAGAGCCCACAGCTAGGGTGAAGGGTGAAAAGTTTAAGATGAACATGAGGGGAAACTTTCTTCACTCAGAGGGTGGTGAGAGTGTGGAAAGAGCTGTGGGGCAAGCGAGCTTCATTTCAGGATTTAAGGGATGTTTTGATAGGCTGATGGATGACAGGGTGATGAAGGGAACGATCGATAGCACTAGGCAGATTAATTGTTCGGCATGGACTAGAAGGGCTGAAGGGCCTATTTCTGTGCTGTACTTTTCTATGACTCAAAGAAGTAATGGCCTCACTGGCCGGAAGGATCCAGAACCAGATGATATTCAACAAATATGTTCTTAAAGAACCAAAAGTTATGAGTTTGTTTATCCCGACCCGCTGTAATTTACAGTTGAATTCACTGGAAGTTTGGACCCAGCACTTCCTTTTAGGCCTCGGTCTCAACTGTTCCCATTGGTTACCAAGGTCTGGACATCAGCCGCTTTTGGCCACCGGACCTGATCTCAATGTTCCACTTCGACTGCTTGTATGCAAAAGATGCATCACATGTTTTCGTGCGGGATAAACTTGCGGAAAATTTCTTCACCAGAGTTACAAATCCTCAGGTTTAGACAGCTGTACCTGGGAGGTCCAGCGCACTGGTTCCCGGAAACTTGCGTCTACTGGACGTATGGACACCTTTGGATTCGCATTTTGGATTCTCACACTTGATTTGCAGAGATGCTACATTCCTAAGCTCAGAGACTTCTGGGTAAGAACAGTGCCATTGAAAGCATTGTTTCCCCTCTATCAAGCCAGTCTATACAGTTTATGAAATCTCAGTAGCCACTTTAACTCAGCAAGCAATATTCTCAATGTCAAAAGGCATTGTTGTGGTGTTCTTTATACGTACCATGGTTTACTAAGAACAAACCATATTCTGCAAGGGTAAGAACTTTTATTCAACAGCAACAAAACCACGTTTCTTACAGTGTCATGTTTCTCGATCAGCCCATCATTTCTGCACATGGTCAGAAATCTGTCCAATCACGTTCTGACACGTGATATCACCACATCTTCCTTTCCTTAAAAAGAAAAACAATTAGCAACATTGACCAGAGCAAATGCATAATTTAACATGTCTCTATCAGTCTCTCTGGGGGGTTTACGAACACGAGTAGACCTTCCAAGTGGTTCACACAGTTCTTGTGTTTCATTGTTATTTCCATGTCTTGTCTGGTCTGCATCAGTTAACTGAAACTCTGAAGTTGGCTCTTTCTTAAGGTCTTTGCAATTTCTTCTTAACACTGCTCCTTATTCTGTTTGGACCATGTATGATCTGGGTTGTACTGCTTCAAGTACTGTAGCTTTCTTAATTCCTTCCACTTCCATTTGTAATGAAATACGAATCTTCTTTACTTCATCTAATTCATTCATTAACTGTGTAATCTCTTTTTTATGCTGAGACTTTCTTTATACGTACCGTGGGTTACCAATAAAGAATCATATTTTGGAAGAATTAGAACTTTTATTTACAGCAACAAAACCACGTTTTTACAGCAATGTAAATTTAAATAAATTTATATTTTTACAGCAGGAGGATTCGAGTACAGGAGCAGGGAGGTTCTACTGCAGTTGTACAAGGCCTTGGTGAGACCGCACCTGGAGTACTGTGTGCAGTTTTGGTCCCCTAATCTGAGGAAAGACATTCTTGCCATAGAGGGAGTACAAAGAAGGTTCACCAGATTGATTCCTGGGATGGTAGGACTTTCATATGTTGAAAGACTGGATCGACTAGGCTTATACTCGCTGGAATTTAGAAGATTGAGGGGGGATCTTATTGAAACATATAAAATTCTAAAAGGATTGGACAGGCTAGATGCAGGAAGATTGTTCCCGTTGTTGGGGAAGTCCAGAGCGAGGGGTCACAGTTTAAGGATAAAGGAGAGGCCTTTTAGGACCGAGATGAGGAAAAACTTCTTCACACAGAGAGTGGTGAATCTGTGGAATTCTCTGCCACAGGAAACAGTTTGAAGCCAGTTCACTGGCTATATTTAAGAGGGAGTTAGATATGGCCCTTGTGGCTAAAGGGGTCAGGGGGTATGGAGGGAAGGCTGGTGCAGGGTTCTGAGTTGGATGATCAGCCATGATCATACTGAATGGCGGTGCAGGCTCGAAGGGCCGAATGGCCTACTCCTGCACCTATTGTCTATGTTTCTATGTTCTCTATCATTCCATCATTTCTGCGCATGCTCAGAACTCTGTCCAATCACATTCTGACACGTGATATCACCACAATTGTGTCAACAATCAAAATTAACCTAATTTTACTCTGTCAATCAGCATCCAACTGTTGCTACCCTGACATTGCATACCCCAACCACCACTGTTCCCCTGCTCCTCATCTTATGCTCTTACCCCTACCACTGTCCACAGCCCCTCACTCTGCCCTGGGTCAACCCGTCTGTGGTTGCAACCCTGCCCCACTGAACATGGTTCCTGATTCTGCTTTCAGACTTTAGCGGACAGCAGTGCATTCTAACAACGCAGCAGTGTGATGCGCAGCCCTTTAGAAGCAGCGAAAATGTATCAAAATGTAGAAATGAGCAGGGAATAATTTGGTTAGCCACCAACGTCATTCCTCCTGGGCCCAGAGATTTGTCGGACGTAACTGCAGTCAGCCATCTTCTTCAGTTTGCAGAAAGTCACAGAGGAAGTTCAAGGAAAAGCTCTCCACCCACAGAGCGGTGACTGTTTGGAACCCATCAGCACAGGGAGAGTGAGAAGCGAACAGTAGAGATGGATTGAAAAGGACTGTTGTGGAACAGAAACACTGGCAGGGACCAGCTGGGCTGAATTGACTCCCTACTGTACACTGGGTGTGTGAGAAATTCACTAAGTACCAGAGATGAAGTTTAAAATGTAACAGATTTATTTTTCACAAATCCAGAACATTAACCTCCAGTCCCATTAAAGGTGAAAATCAGCAGACACTCCCTCCCACGCCCAGTGACCAGGCAGCAAAACTGGGTTTGATGAACAGCTGCAGTAATTGCTAACTTCGGCACAAAAAAAAATCACTTTTGAACTTAACTGTGGATTCAGCAATAGTGACGGCTGAATATCCAGCACACCGCTTACTTAAACAGTTTCCCCAGTGTGAACTCGGTAGTGCGCCACATGGTGGGATGACTGAGAGAATCTCTTCCCACGTTCAGAGCAGGAGAATTGCCTCTCCCCAGTGTGAACTTGGCTGGCATGTCTGTAAACCGGACAAGTGGTTGAATCCCTTCCCACAGTCTGAGCATGTGAGCGGTTTCTCTCCAGTGTGAACTCACTGCTGTGCCAGTAGGTCACATGATCGAGTGGATCCCTTCCCACAGTCTGAGCAGGTGAATGGCCTCTCCCCAGTGTGAAGTCGCTGGTGTACCAGCAGGTTGGGAGATCGATTGAATCCTTTCTCACAGTCCAAGCAGGTAAAAGGTCTCTCCCCAGTGTGAACAGACTGGTATGCCAGTAGGTCAGATGAATAAGTGAATCTCTTGCCACAGTCAGAGCAGGAGAATCGTCCTCTCCTACTGTGACCTGACTGTTTCATTGTTGCGTCCACGGCTGGGCTGAGTGGGTGAATCTCTTGCCAGAACGGCCTCTCACTGCTGTGAATTCTTCTGACGCATCTTCAGGAGGGATGACTGAGTAGATCCTGTCCCATACACAGAGCAGGTGGATGTCCTCTCCCCACTCTGAAATCATTGGTGACTCCGCTGGTCAGCTGAGGGGGAAAATCCCTTCCCGCATATAGAGCAGGTGAATGGCCTCTCCACACTGCGAACTCACTGGTGTGTCTGCGGGTTGGCTGAGAGAGGAAATCCCTTCCCATACATGTGAGAGAAGGAGGACTTGGCAATTCATCAAGTCAGATATTAGACGTAGTGAGTCCCTCATACAATAAATGCAGTTGAAGAACTGATCTCCAGTGAACAAATGCTGGTGTGTTCTCAGCTCCCAGTTCCAGTGGATTTCACTGAGTTACAACAGAAAACTTCATTTCAGACACAAAGCACATTTCCATATGGGATGAGATACTTCTTCATCTCCAAGGATCAACAACTGATATATTGGTGTCACAAAGGAAATATCTAGTAACTCCTTAAATATCCAGACAGGGACAGCAAAACTGACGTGTTTGGGATCCCCGTTCACAAATGCTTTGTCATTTTTAACCTGTAAAAAGATTCACAAAAAGACATCAATGAGTGAAAAAAACTGCATTTCAGATTAAATAATTTTAGTCTCTATAAACAAGTAGTACATAACTATTTTATTTTTCCAAAGATGGAGGGATGTAGTGGTGGTTAATAGCGTTGCTATGCCATGTGGGAGGAGTTCACAGACTGTAGTCAGGGTTGTCAGTGAACTTTGGTTGAGTATCCTGCATGCAGTTTTACTGGTGTGCTCTGCACTGACCCTGAATAACGAACATCACACGGTGTCAGAAATGGTCGATTGTCGATGAATTGGTGCTACAGACACAGTGAGATCCACAACAAGGAAGAATTTACAGTAAGACTGCCCTTGTTCACATCTATCTATGAAAAACAGCTAGAGATTTGTCATCCTGAACTGCCTCTGCCAGTTTGCTAATTGTATGCACCATGAGGCACGAGCTGAAAAAGGGCCAGGGTTGCTAGGCAACGCGTTTAAGCTACGCCCCAAAAGTAGATATATTAAAACAATCTGTGAGCCACTAGCCTGGGGAGGTGCAGAGAGACGCAGACAGAGCTGAGGAGTCAGTCAAACTCTCAGGGAGAGAAAAGAAGAGTTTTGTTATCCAAATGAATAAAATAATAAATAAACAAACAGGAAAATGGAGCAAATACTTGCAGTGCCTACATCCACTCACCTAACGAGTAAAGCCCTCCCAGACCTTTGATTTCTCTAAACTTTGAGAACTGGCTCGGACCCTTGGAATGATTTAGAGTTGCAAGCAATCCCACTCAGGCATAAGAAGACCAACAAACAAAAACACTGAAACACTACGTGGGTGACAAAGCAGATGACATCATGGGTGGAGCAACACACATCAAAGTTGCTGGTGAACGCAGCAGGCCAGGCAGCATCTCTAGGAAGAGGTACAGTCGACGTTTCAGGCCGAGACCCTTCGTCAGGACTAACTGAAGGAAGAGCGAGTAAGGGATTTGGAAGTTGGAGGGGGAGGGGGAGTTCCAAAATGATAGGAGAAGACAGGAGGGGGAGGGATGGAGCCAAGAGCTGGACAGGTGATTGGCAAAAGGGATATGAGAGGATCATGGAACAGGAGGCTCAGGGAGAAAGACGGGGGGGGGGGGAACCCAGAGGATGGGCAAGGGGTATAGTCAGAGGGACCGAGGGAGAAAAAGGAGAGTGAGAGAAAGAATGTGTGTATAAAAATAAATAACAGATGGGATATGAGGGGGAGGTGGGGCATTAGCGGAAGTTAGAGAAGTCAACGTTCATGCCATCAGGTTGGAGGCTACTCAGACGGAATATAAGGTGTTGTTCCTCCAACCTGAGTGTGGTTTCATCTTTACAGTAGAGGAGGCTGTGGATAGACATGTCAGAATGGGAATGGGATGTGGAATTAAAATGTGTGGCCACTGGGCGATCCTGCTTTCTCTGGCGGACACATTCTTTCTCTCACTCTCCTTTTTCTCCGTCTGTCCCTCTGAATATACCCCTTGCCCATCCTCTGGGTTCCCCCCCACCGCCTTGTCTTTCTTCCCAGACCTCCTGTCCCATGATCCTCTCGTATCCCTTTTGCCAATCACCTGTCCAGCTCTTGGCTCCATCCCTGCCCCTCCTGTCTTCTCCTATCATTTTGGAACTCCCCCTCCCCCTCCAACTTCCAAATCCCTTACTCGCTCTTCCTTCAGTTAGTCCTGACGAAGGGTCTCGGCCTGAAACGTCGACTGTACCTCTTCCTAGAGATGCTGCCTGGCCTGCTGCGTCCACCAGCAACTTTGATGTGTGTTGCTTGAATTTTCAGCATCTGCAGAATTCCTGTTGTTTGCGACATCATGGGTGGATTGGCATTGACAGGTGCTCAGAAAATGAAGTGCAAAGCAATGCATGAGAAATTAAAAGAATATTTCACAGGAAAGCGAAATGTGATATATGAGAAGGGAAGTCCAACTCCAGAAAACAGGAGACAGATGAAAGCGTAAATGACTTCATCACAGCATTGTATGCCCCGTCAGACATCTGAGAGATGAGCTCATTGGAGACAGGATTGCTGTCTGCCTACTAGACACCAAATTGTCAGAGAAACTCCAGATGCAGGGAAATCTCACACTCGAGGAAGCGATTACTATGGTCAGGCAGAGTGAAAATGTTCGTCAGCCACGGGCGGAGGCCAGGCACAAAGATGATGTCGTGGTGAAGCTAGAAGCTGTACAAAAAAAGGGTTCAAACAAGATGCAGTCAGAAAGAGCTGACAGCAGAGCTCGGCTCGAGCTACACAGACGGGTGAAACAAAGAGCAAGTAAAATGGCCAGCCGCAGGAGATGCGGCAAGTCGCCATTCCACGTCAAAGAGCAAAATGAATGAAATGCGCCAATATAAAAGCAAATGTCACTCAAAAACAGTTCTTCAAAAGACCATGATTCGGGCGAAGAGGGAGCTTTCCTTGGGACTCTCACTCAAATAGACAAGGCCAGAGTACAACTGTTCAGTTCATCAGGTTGGAGGGAACCCAGACAGAATGTAAGATGTTGCTCCTGCACCCAGAGGCTGGCTTCATCAACTGCGGCACCTCCACAAGCGGGAGCTCCTGGTGCCAAACATTTTAAATCCGATTCCCATTCCCGTCCAATGTTGATCCAAGGCCTCCACCTGTGACAAGGTGAGGCCACCGTCCGGGCGGAGGAGCAACACCTTATATTCCAGCTGGGTGCCCTCCACCCTGATGGCATGAATACCGATTTCTCCCTCCAGCAAACAAATTCCAACACCACACGCCCCTCCCCTTCCTCTCTTCCCCCTCAGTGAGCCTTTACGTCTCACCTGCTTCACCTTGGGCCCCCTCCTCCTTACCTCTACCCTGGGGTTCACTCTCCTTTCCTGTCAGATTCTTTCTTCTCCAGCCCCTGACCTTTCCCAGCCACCTGTCTCCACTTAACACCTGCCTACTAACCTCTTTGCCCCCCTTCCCCTATCTATATATTTTTCATACTGGCATCTTCCCCCTTCCTTCTCAGTGCTGAACAAGGGTATCAGCCTGAAACTGCGATTGTTTATTTCTTTTTTCTGTAAATAATCCTTGGATAATTATTTGGATAATCCTCTGTTTCCCCCCCCCCCCGCGACTAGGCGATTAAGTGCGCATGCGCACGGGGCGCTTCTTGTTCCGGGAAATCGCGCATGCGCTCAGTGGTCAAAAGGCTCCCACTCGACAGGAGGTAGGAGAGCGGGGCTCCGGGCGGGCATGTTATCGGCACCGGCGTCCGAACCGCGTCTGAGGGACAGTTACTGTGAGCTCCGGATACATCGAGGCTCCGCATCCCGGTCCTTTCCCTCTCTCAGCCCCAGGATCCGCACCCGGGCCCCAGGGGAGGCTTTCTGCGTAGGTAGTGGTGGTGGCGGCGCCCTCTCTGTGGCGCATGCGTATCGCGGGGACCGTGGCGGATAGATGGGTCTCTCGCTCGTGGGGATTTCTGGGTAAGGAAACAGCCATGGGTGACGCTCCCCAGCAGTTTGCCCGCCAGTTCACGGGGCGTGTTCCGAAGCGCAGCGTGAGGGAATAGGAGGAAACGGATCTTCCAGCTGTCTAAATCCAAGGATTAGGAACTCGAAATGAAAATATAATTCCGAATTAATCTCGGATAAAGAGTTTACCCTCCAGTCAATGAAAATGCCAATTAGTGCTGCATGAAAAATAACCAAAATTCTTCCATCTGCTGTAGTTCTTGAGAAAATCACTTTTGGTCTGACTCCTCTTGTATTGGACCTGTGGCTGTGTGCCTAAGCATATTCAATTTTGCTGATGACAACACTTTTGTGGGCCGAAAATTCAGCCAAGTGGTGTCATAATCACACCTCTTGGTGAAGGGTCTTGGCCCGAAAGGTCAACTGTTTATTCATTTCCATCGACGCTGCCCGACCTGCTGAGTTCCTCCAGCTTTTTTGTGTACATTGCCTTGGGTATCCAGAATCTGCAGGTTTTCTCTTGTTCGTTAGCCAGTCCTCATCAGAGAATGAGATGTGGAGAGGTTTAGCAGCTTTAAATTCCTGGGTGTTACTATTACTGTGTGTGCAGTTGCGAAATCACGGCAGTGCGTCTACCATAGAGGTTGTGGGGATACGGCATGACACCTGAAACTTCGACTAACTTCTATCGCTGTGTAGTGGAGAATATATTGACTGGCTGCATCATGGCATGGTATGGGAACACCGCTGCATTTGAACAGAAAATTGTACGAAATGTCGGCCCAGTAAAGCCCTTCCAACCATTGGTCACATCTGCATGAAACTCTGTCACAGGAAAGCAGCATCCATTGTCAGAGATCCTTGCCAACCAGGACATGCTCTTTTCTCACTGCTGCCAACAGTTAGGGGTTCAAGAGCTTCAGGACTGGCACCACCCATCAGGCTCTTGAACAGAAGGGGCTGCACTCATTTGCCCATCCATTGAGATGTTCCCGTAACCAATGATCTCACCTTGAGGACTTTTTAATCCTGTTGTGTTATTTATTGCTGTTCGTTTATAGTTGCATTTGCACAGTTTGTACAAAAGTGGATCCTATTCGTTGGTCCTATTGCCCTGTGCTATTGACCCTGCTATGCCTTTTAAATCTTAGGGACGCAAACCTGACCGAAAGGTGGCTCTTTTTACGCACTGCTACCTGCTGATTGGTCGCTCCTGAAATCAGAGAAACTGCCGTGAAACTCTGCCTTCAAAATCTCAATAGCCATACCGATTTTTTTTTAAAGTACCTCTTTTTCATGCACCCCTGGTGTGGATTGTCCAACTCAGAGACATCTCCCATTCTTGGGGGGGGGGCGGGGGGAAGGAAAAATTAGGTTTGTACTTCTTGTCCATATAATTGCATTGAAATTATAATCACTGAAATTAATTCAGTTCACTTTACCTGTGGCACATAACTTGCGCTTCTCGCATAAACATAAAAAAGAATTGCCAACATTGTAACTGTCTTTCTGTTTGCTTTAACACCCTCTAGTCCTTTGTCTTCATCAGTTTGTTTTTGCAACAGTTCCGTTTTCATAAGAACAGTCTCAGTTTATGAAATGTTTTCAACGTTAGAACTCATTTTAAAAAACAAACACGAAATCTAATAGAGGTCTGATAGACTGCCTGAACACACTGGCAAAGTGAGAGGATTATTCTGCCTGTTTAGTCACTTGCCCTAAGTTGTTAGGCTATGGAGTGGGAGTATCTCTGCAGTGGGAAAGATAAACGACCCGACCTGAATGGGTTCCTAGAAGTGTCGGAGTGGGTGGAGGTATTTTGAACAGGTGCCACCACCTTGTCCCAAGGTCCAGGCCTTCCTCTGCCTTTCATGGACTTTGAAGGCGCACGAGCGCGCACCTCTTCCTCCTGATTTCACCTTGTGATGTCCTGATCGCAGGCGACCATGGTGCTCTTTTGCCTTTGGCAGGAGGCTTCTCCATTTGCCTGCGGGTACCGTGGGCTGCTTGTCTGCTGTTTGAACTCAAAGACTCCAGCAACGGCATTGAATCCTGAGTAACAGAAGTGCTTCTGCTGTTACATGGTGAGCGAAAGCAGCTTTCAGGTGCTGTGTAAGTGCAGCTGAGGATGTAAAGGACAGCTCAGACACCTCAACGTTCCGCGAGCAGTAATCCACACGGAGAGGGTATTTGCCTCTTTTCAGCTGGAAATTGCCTGTGTCTGCAATTTTCCATGGAACGCCTGTGGGACGGAGAGGTTTTGTGTGCCGTTTTCTGTGTGTTTCACATTGCTTTGCGTAAAATCTCCCGGCCAGGCCGTCACACGGACTGCCCTGCTCTTAGGGGACGTTTTTCGATGCCTTGATGTCCTGTGGTGGATTTGACTGATGATTTGGCGTGGATGGTTTTGGCAGGAATGATGAGTCTGGAGCCCTGTAGCAGCAAACCATCAAGAATAGTTAGTACACATCAAAGTTGCTGGTGAACGCAGCAGACCAGGCAGCATCTCTAGGCAAAGTTGCCGGAGAACGCAGCAGACCAGGCAGCATCTCTAGGCAAAGTTGCTGGTTTGTACGAATAGTTAGTACGTCTCTTTCAAGCCAGTAAGGTCTGAGTTCGTGAGCTCCTTTTGGAACAGCTGGCCATCCATGCTCACAGTATTGCAGGACCCTGCTGCCGATTCTCTTCCTTTTCCAATCCAGTGCAAGTTCCATCCAGTTTACCTCTGTGATGCGGGAAAGTTTTCACGTACCTGAGCTAAGAAGATGTTGGAATTGTCTTTGAGAGCAGAGCCAGCTTCATCCCACTCACTTCTGCATGGCAGAGTATCTGGTCTTAGAAACATAGAAAATAGGTGCAGGAGTAGGCCATTCGACCCTTCGAGCCTGCACCGCCATTCAGTATGATCAGGGCTGATCATCCAACTCAGAACCCTGTACCTGCCTTCTCTCCATACCCCCTGATCCCTTTAACTAGAAGGGCCATATCTAACTCCCTCTTAAATATAGCCAATGAACTGGCCTCAACTGTTTCCTGTGGCAGAGAATTCCACAGATTCACCACTCTCTGTGTGAAGAAGTTTTTTCTCATCTCGGTCCCAAAAGGCTTCCCCTTTATCCTCAAACTGTGACCCCTCGTTCTGGACTTCCCCAACATCTGGAACAATCTTCCTGCATCTAGTCTGTCCAATCCCTTTAGAATTTTACACATTTCAATAAGATCCTCCCTTCAATCTTCTAAATTCCAATGAGTACAAGCCTAGTCGATCCAGTCTTTCATCATATGAAAGTCCTGCCATCCCTGGAATCAATCTGGTGAACCTTCTTTGTACTCCCTCTATGGCAAGAATGTCTTTCCTCAGATTAGGGGACCAAAATGTTTGAAAGATTTGCCGGGGACTTGCTCAGTGCCGTAACAGTATTGCATAAGCCCCATTCTGAATCTTTGCAGAGGTGGAGGTGAGTCATCCAAGTGTTTTGGGCTGAGGAGGCTGACAAGTGGCGTGTGGTCTGCTTCAAACAGGAATTTGGTGCTTATCAAGTAGGGGCTGATAAGATGCCAACAGGGAGTCTCCTTGAAGGCATAGCGTCCATATGGTACGATAAAGGTTGTGAGCTGCTGTGACTTGGGACCAAAACAGATCTGCCAGAACCCTGAGTTTTGCATCGAGTTTGGTGGATAACTTTGCTCCACCCAGCATACCGAACATGTACTGAACAGAGGGCCAGCGTAAACTTCCCCCGCCTCACTGCATTGGTAAATTTTGTTGGAGGTTGGCACCAATCCTCACTGGGAACAGGAACAATGCCGGTGTACCAGTCAGTAGGTCCATTCGCTCTAGTCGTGATGTCAAGCACCGCCTTTCATTCAGTGGGACTGGTATGGCCTTCACTGTGGTCAGGGAGTAGGGCGTCACTCTCGGCCTCAGTTGGGTAACGTGCTCTTCTTTCAGCACCGCCAAGTCTGCGAACAACTCCGAATACTTCTGCCACTAAACATTTTTCTGGCGAAACTAACCGAGCAATGAGGTTCTGAGCAACAGAGACGTCATCTTTTGACCGTTCCTCATTTTTTTTACGCGTGGAAGTAGTAGATATTCCTTTCACGTGGAGCCCCAAAAGCACTTTCTTTGTTTGGGTTTGGTGTAACGCCTGTTTTCTTCACCAGTTTTGTGAGCTGTGACTTCTGCCGCAGTGTCCATTTTTGAACATCACTGCCTCATTTTGTAACAGAGCCGTAGAGCACCAACCTTGTCTATTTGTATCGTCACGAACCAGCAGAAAACACTTTGGAGTCCGGTATTGCTATTAATTAATAATATTTCTTAGTAACTACACAGTACAGTAATATAAATGTAGATAAATCAAACAGGTTAGCAATGATTATATATAAGTAAGTGTGGAAAAATAATGAAAATCAAGCTTCTTCAAGTCTCGGGGTAAATAGATAGTCTTATGACAATGAGTAAAGTTCAGTTCAGTTCATGATGTTGAGTTGAGTAGTGATGGAGAGAGGGAGAGATTTGAGTCTTCAGTTGAGCAGACCCCGTCAATCTTCTCATTGTCCTCCGAAATCCTTTAAAAGTCACCGACTGTGACCACAACACAGGGGGCCGGTTTTCTGTGGTGGAGCTGTCAACCCAGGCAAGGGTGGACACATGGGCAACTCCCCACCGGTCAATCCCTTTTCTCACTGCAAGAGCCACTGATCAATCCGCCTGAGCGATCCTCCGAAAAACCCACTTTTCCTGTGGGCACAACAAAGCTCATTCAGTGTCCCAAAAACATGTGCCTGAGGTCTATCATCTGACCTCCGATTTATCTCACCGTACTGAGTACCAACTGTCATTCAAATAACTCCTCCTTCCTTTGTCTGTGTAAGAAGTGTACAAGCAGGCAAATGTCCTGGGAGAAAGTATAAACATACTCCAGAGAAATTATAACATCGATTGTTCATCAAATAACGCCGCCCTTGGTCACCATAGTGACTTCTGAGCTGCTCGGTGCCCTCTCTCTCTCCAACTCAGCAGAAATCCAAAAGTTATCTCAGTTCCTCCTCGTGCCTTAAAGTGACAGTCCAAAAATTAGTCTTCATCTCTCTCTCTCTCTTTTCAAAGCAAGATATCGGTATTAAATAACTCTCTCTGTCTCTTTTCAAAAGCACAATTCATAGGGGTAATCAAGCACAGTTCATAGGGGTAATTCAGGACCCTGTCACAGTATCTATAGAGCCCCCTGGGAAAGCTCTCTCTTTGACTGAATGACAGTCCTCCTGAAGAACTGTTTTTGAGTGACACTGGCTTTTATAATGGCCAACTCTATTGTATTGGTAGCCTTTCAATTATCTTGCCGGGGTGGATCTCTTTGACGTGGAGTGGAGACTTGCCACATCTCCTGGAGCTGGCCATTTTACCTGCTCTGTTTCGCTTGTCCGTTTCGTTTGAGCCGAGCTCTGCTGTCACCTCTTCCTGTCGTCTCTCTGACTGCGTCTTGTCTGAACCCTTTTTCGTACAGCTTCTAGCTTCACCTCAGCATCGTTTTCCTGCCTGACCTCTGCCTCTTGCCGATGAACGTTCTCACTCTGCCTGACCATGGTAACAGCTTCCTCTAGTGTGGAGGCTTCCCTGCAAATGGAGTCTCTCTGACAATTTGGTGTCCCGCAGGCAGTCAGCAATCCTGTCTCTAATGAGCTCATCTCTCAGGTTTCCACATGCATAGTTGTCTGATGGGGCGTACAGTGCTGTGATGAAGTCATTTACACTTTCATCTGGCTCCTGTTCACTGGAGTTGGACTTTGCCCTGTCGTACGCCACATTTCACTTCCCTGTGAGGATTCCTTTAAATTTCTCTTGCACTGTTTTGTAGTCTTGTTCTGAGCACCTGTCAGTCCTAATCCACCTCGGATGTCCTCTGCTTTGTCACCCACGCAGTGTATCAGTGTGTTTACTTGTTGGTCTTCTTATGCCTGAGTGGGATTGCTTGAAACCCTAAATCATTCCAAGGGTCTGAGCCATCTCTCAAAAGTTTAGAGAAATCAAATGTCTGGGGGTGCTTTTAGTTATTAAGGAAGTAGATGTAGGCACTGCAGGCATTTGCTCTGTTTTCCTGTTTGTTGGTTTATTATAATTTTATACACAGGTATTTAGTCTACAAAAGTCTTCTTTTCTCTCCCTGAGACTTTGACTGACTTCTCTGCTCCGTCTGTGTCTCTGTGCACTTCCCCAGGCTAGTGGCCCACAGATTATTACAATGTATCCACTTTGGGGTGTAGCGTGAAGGCGTTGCCTAGCGACCCTGGCCCTTTCTCAGCTCGTGCCTCATGGTGCACACGATTAGCAAGCTGACAGGGGCAGTTCAGGATTCCAAGTCTCTGGCTATTTTTCATCGACAGATGTGAACAAGAGCAGTCTTACTGTAAGTTCTTCCTTGTTGAGGATCTCACTGGGCCTGTAGCACCAATTCATCGACGATCAACCACTTCTGACACCGTGTTGTGTTCGTTATTCGGGGTCAGTGCAGAGCACACCAGCAGGACAGCGTGCGGGATACACAACCGAACTTCACTGACAACCCTGCCTGTACAGTATGTGAGCTCCTCAGACATGGGAGTGGCATAGGAGCACTATTGACCACCCCTACATCTCTCTATCTTCGGGAAAAAAAAGAGAAAAACTAGTTATGTACTACTTGTTTATAGAGACTTCAGTTATTTAATCTGAAATTCTGTCCTTCACCCATTGATGACTTCTGTAAATCTCTTTACAGGTTAAAAAAGAACGAAGAATTTGTGAACAGGAATCCCGAACACGTCAGTTTTACTGTCTCTGTCCGGATATTTAAGGAGTGACCAGATAATTTTCTTTGTGACACTGGTGTATCAGTTGTTGATCCTTGGAGATGAAGCAGTATCCCATCCCAGCTGGAAACGTGCTTTGACTCTGAGATGAAGTTTTCTGTTGTAACTCACTAAAATCCAATGGAACCAGGTGCTGAGTACACACCAGCATTTGTTCACTGGAGATCAGTTCTTCAACTGCATTGATTCTACAAGGGATTCAAATGTCTGACACCTGTCTGATGAATTGACAGATTCTCCTTCTCTCGTATAAGGGAAGGGGTATTTTTCTCTCAGCCGACCCTCAGCCACGCCGGTGAGTTCGCAGTGGGGAGAGGCCATTCACCTGCTCTGTATGTGGGAGAGGAACTGAAGAAATGTAAGAAATTTCACAGCAGTGAGAGTCCATTTGCTTGCTCCGTGTGTGGGAAGAGATTCACTCACTCAGTCCACCCGCGGCCACGCTGATGAATTCACCATCGGGAGAGAGACTGTTCAGCTGTTCTGTGTGTGTGTACGAAGCAGCTCACGCGGTAGACTGACTTACTGACACACGAGAGCGTGCACCCTGGGGAGAGGCCGTTCACCTGCTCGGACTGTGGGAAGGGACTCACTCGGTCATCCGGCCTGCAGGCACGGCAGTGAGTTCAGATGGGGGGGAGGCCATTCACCTGTTCCGTCTGTGGGAAGGGATTCACCCACTCATCCAGTCTGTGGAAGCACCAGTCTGTCCACACCGGGGAGAGGCCGTTCACCTGCTCAGACTGTGGGAAGGGATTCAGTCAGTCGTCCAACCTGCTGGCTCACCAGCGAATTCACACAGGGGAGAGGCCGTTCGCCTGTTCAGTGTGTGGGAAGGGGTTCACTCGGTCATCCAATCTGCGGGCACACCGGCGAATCCACACGGGGGAGAGACCATTCACCTGCTCAGACTGTGGGAGGGCGTTCAGTCAGTCACCTCAACTGAGGGTGCACCAGTCAGTTCACACCGGGGAGAGGCCGTTCACCTGCTCAGACTGTGGGAAGGGATTCACTCGGTCGTCCGACCTGCTGGTGCACCAGCGAGTCCACAGCGGGGAGAGGCCATTCGCCTGCGCAGACTGTGGGAAGGGATTCAATCGGCCGTCCGACCTGCTGGCGCACCGGTCAGTTCACACGGGGCAGAGGCCGTTCGTGTGTTCAGACTGTGGGAAGGGATTCGCACGAGCGTCCAGCCTGCAGAAGCATCAGTCAGTCCACACGGGGGAGAGGCCCTTCGCTTGCTCAGACTGTGGGAAGGGTTTCACTCGATCCTCTGACCTACTGGCGCACCAGTCAGTCCACATGGGGCAGAGGCCGTTCACCTGTTCAGCGTGCGGGATGGGATTCACCCACCCATCCAACCTACGGAAACACCAGTCAGTCCACTCCGGGGAGAGGCCGTTCACCTGCTCAGACTGTGGGAAGGGATTCACCCGGTCACCCTACCTACTGGCACACCAGCGAATCCACACAGGGGAGAGGCCATTCACCTGCCCAGACTGTGGGAAGGGATTCATTCATTCATTTCAGCTGAAGGTACACCAGGCGGTTCACGCCGGCGAGAGGCCGTTCTCCTGCTCGGACTGCGGGAAGGGATTCACCCGGTCATCTGACCTGCTGGTCCACCAGCGAATCCACACCGGGGAGAGGCCGTTCACCTGCTCAGACTGTGGGAAGGGATTCACTCGCTCATATAAACTGGTGGCACACCAGTCAGTTCACACTGGGGAGTGGCCGCTCACCTGCTCGGACTGCGGGAAGGGATTCACCCAGTCATTTCAGCTGAAGGCACACCAGCGAGTTCACACCGGGGAGAGGCCCTTCACCTGCTCTGAATGCGGGAAGGGATTCACCCGTTCATCCCACCTTGTAAGGCACTACCAAGTTCACACCGGCAAAAGAGTTTAGATGATTTTCAGGCTGGATATTTAGCCTTCACAGTGGCAGAATCAAGAGTTAAACTGGTGTGTGGAACTCTGCAATTACTGTTGCTGTTCATCAAACCCAGTTCTGTCCCCTGGTCACTGGGCATGGGAGGAGTTTCTTCTGCTGATGTTCACCTTCAATCAGACTGGAGTTTAGTATTCTGGATCTGTGACGAATAAATCAGTTCTATTTTAAACTCTGACTCGGGTACTTAGTAAATCGACAACATAGAAATCTACAGCACATTACAGGTCCCTTTGGCCCACAATACTGTGCCGACCATGTAACCTACTGTAGAAGCTGCCTAGAATTATCCTACTGTTTTGCCTTCTAATTTTTCAAGGCTCCATGTACCTATCTAAGAGTCTCTTAAAAGACCAAATCGTATCCGCCTCCACCACCCACCACTCTCTCTGTGGAAAAACTTACTCTGACGTGTCCTCTGTACCTACTTTGTGTTGGGCACGTGGCCAAGTGGTTAAGGCATTCGTCTAGTGACTTGAAGGTCACTAGTTCGAGCCTCAGCTGTGGCAGCGTGTTTGTGCCCTTGAGCAAGGCACTTAACCACACATTGCTCTAGTCTGTACGAGGAGTGGCGCCCCACATAGACTTCCAGTCTGCGCCTTGTAAGGCATGAAAATTTTACGCAGGCCTCTCATGGTCTGAGTCGACATTCCCTCCCCTGTACCTACTTCTAAGCACCTTAAAACTGTGCCCCCTCGTGTTAGCCATTTCAGCCCTTGGAAAAAGCCTCTGACTATCCACACGATCAATGCCTCTCATTATCTTGTACACCTCTATCAGGTCACCTCTCATCCTCCGTCGCTCCAAGGAGAAAAGGCCAAGTTCACTCAACCTATTCTCATAAGGTACGCCCTCCAATCCTTGTTGCCTGAAAAATCTGCTGGAATTCTTTGAACAAGTAATAAGCAGAATGGACAAGGGAGAATCGGTGGTGGTTGCTGTGGTATTTGCATTTTCAGAAGGCCATTGCACGTGACGCTGCCTAACAAGTTAAGAGCCTGTGGTGTTACAGGAAAGATACCAACATGGATAGAGGGTAGAGTGGGGATGCAGGCTGCCTGTGGCTAGCGGTGTTCCACAGTGGTCTGTGTTGGGACTGATCCTCTGTTTTGTTTTACGTCAGTGACTTGGAAGACAGAATTGATGGCTTTGTTGGCAGGTTTGCGGCCGAAACAAGATGGGTGGAGGGGCAGGTAGTGTTGAGGAAGCAAGAGGGCCTGCTGAAGGACATGGACAGATTAGGGCAAAGAAGTAGAGTAGAGTAGATTATGAAGACACACAGTCCTCTTTTATTGTCATTCAGTAATGCATGCATTAAGAAATGATACATTATTTCCTCTGGTGTGATATCACAAAACACAGGACAGACCAAGACTGAAAAAACTAACAAAACCACATAATTATAACATATAGTTACAACAGTGCAACGGTACCATAACTTGATGAAGAAGTCCATGAGTACAGAAAAGTTCAAAGTTTCTCAAATGTCCCACATCTCACACAGACGGGAGAAGGAAGGAAAATTCTCCCTGCCACGCCGACCACAATCCGACTCTGAGTCATCCGAAAACTTCAAGCTCCGATCAGCCCTCCGACACCGAGTACTGAGCGCCATCTCTATCCGAGCGATTCGACCTCAATCTCGGTCGCCAAAAGCAGGCAAGGCTGGGGATTTTGAGGCCTACCCTCCGGAAAATTCCCGATCGCACAGTAACGACAGCAGCGAACGAGCGTTTCAGAAATTTCTCCAGCTGTTCCTCTGTGCTTTCACGTCCATCTCCATCAAATCAGAATCGCCCACGGCCCCTATTTATCATTTTTCACTGGAGGGCTGCACACACGCAGGCGCGTCGCCATCTTCTCCTCCCGCAGAAGGAATATAGGGTAGGGGTGTGTGTGCATGTGTGGTTGTGCACACTTTGGTAGGAGGGATACAGGTGTAGATAAGTCACCAGGTGGCTTATGAAATTCTGCGATCTTCACGATTGTGAGTGTTCATTTGATGGTAGTTGTGCTGAGCAAAAATGTGAGGCTTTCTCAGGGAAGCCAGGTTAAGTTCCTGGCTCCATGGTTCTGAGCATAAACCTGCCTTTACAAGACCAGGGAGATGCCGAAAGATCTCCAGTCATAACAGTTAACAGCACAGTCGCCGTACCGTCCTGCTACTTGAGGGACTGATTAACTTTGAAGTCTGACTTAATTTTTGGTTCACTCCTTATCCTGGACATGGCCGCAATAAGTTGTGGACATCACTGCGCAGTTTTTGTTAACCGGATAGCAAGAGCCTCCAGAGTGTATAAGGCCCAGCCAGGTCCCTCACGGGCACAATCCTCCCCATCACCTACGGGTACTGTAAGAAGGTGACATCCATCGTTAAGGACCTCCCACCATCTGACACATGCCCTCTTCTCATCAGAGAGGAGGGACAGGAGCCTGATGCCCCATTCTCAACAACCCAGGGGTCCGCCGGCAGATTTCTGAACAATCTGTTAACTCATAAACACTACGTTGCTGTTCTTTGCAGCACGGTGTTTATGCATTCTGTCATTTGCAGCAATTTTGTTTTCTCCCACCGTACTGCTGCCGTAAGAGAGTGTTGATTAACCTGCTTCTGATTCCGATTCTAAATTCAGTCGAGCGGACTGCCGGAGAGTTTCTTTTCTCAGGGCAGAAATGGCCCGTACAAGAGGGGCATAACTTTAAAATGATTGGAGGAAAGTGTGGGGGGAGGGTCGGGCGTGTTTTCACACAGAGATAGTTGCCGCATAAACAAATTCACCAGAAAGACTTGGCTGGTCACTATGAAACGGTCTCTTTATTTGACAAAATGAGACAAGGCAGGCGTCATATTGAAACTTTTTCGGAGGAAGAGACCTGCTCAACCCAACACTACACGATACCTTATGTGCCAAAGATCAAAGGACAATTCCATATTTACAATGCATCCGCAATGTTTTCCTTTGAATCATGCGCAACCTTCACCTCTCCCCCTTCGCACCCACACTACAGACACCCAAGTGACTTTTAATCAACATTGTCTTCTTCCAGTTAACTGCCTTTCACGGTTCATAGGAACCCATTGTTCAGAGCTGCATTTTAAATTTAACCTACAGTCCGTATTCAGGTTGGAAGATTGGTGGCTGAAGTTAGTTGCTGAAATTGTTTGCTGTATGTGCTAACCCACCAAACGCTCTTAACACCCGGACAAAAAATAAAATTGTACCAGGAAAGGCCAACCGAAAGGAGGGTCTCCACCCATAGGGCAACAGAAATGCCCTAGTTCAAAACCCCTCCCAATTACCCGATCGGCATCGACATCTGCCCTATCATCCCTAATGGCTACGCAGAGAGGTTGTTGCAGAAATTTGAACAGCAGCTTTTAAAATAATGCTTTTAAAACTTCCCTGCTGGCCAGTTGCAGTCTAATCAAATTCTTTTATCTTCACCCCTTCGTTCTATGGTAGCTGAAACTCTCTGGCCAGGGGCACCAGCAACGTCTCAGGCTCACAGACCCTCAGAGGGAGAGGTTGGGGTGGTCTCTATTTGAATGACTGCAAGGACCCCTCCCCGGTGGCACCCACTTCCCGACTGTCCAGTCGATCACTGGCCCGACTGCAGAAGGGGCCCAGCTCATTTGTACTTAATCCTCATTCAGACTAGGGGTGACTTCCTTCGGGTGCCGTGTGCAATCTTGCTTAGTCTGAAATGCTGTCGGAGGTGTGGAGCTTGCTTGAACTTAAATCCCTCCCCGTATACTTTTCAATATCTTTTCTGTTCTATGCTATTAAACTAATCATCTGCCTTCAGCAACCAGCCTCCGTCGCAGAGCCCAGTTACACCTCAGCATGCTAGTCGCCGTTTTCCGTCTCACCCTCGGTGCCCTCCGCCTTCCCGTTTGCTGTGGGTCTGCTCCCAGCAGCTGTGGTCAGGTCTGATGCAGCCGGCTGGTGTTCATCACTTCAGTACCTTGCAATGACACTGAGCTGGGTAAACTTGATCCCCCCGCTCCGGCAACTGGAAGGGTCTACACAAGTGTCACTTGCTAAAAGTACCATCTGTGGTCCTACCCGTCTGGAGCCGCCCCCTGCCCTTCCACGCAGCACCCGCACCGTGACGCGGGGGGGGGACTATCTCCTTTCCCTCCGCGCTGTCTCTGCTCCTTCAACCCGTTAAGCTGGTTCACGAACTGGGTAATTCTATCCACCGAAACCCGAAATTACCCCATAGGGGAGTCGCATCGCTCGCCCCGTCAACCATTCGTAGGGCGGAGACCCAGCGTTACTCGCAATCTCATCAGGCTTCCAGGAAATACGTCAACCCCTGTCTTTCCCGTCTCAGTATGCAGCTTTGTCAAAGGCGTTCTCGATTGCTCGGTCCGTCCTCTCTACCATCGCTGGACTCTGAGGGTGGTGGGGTACTTGGAACCGTTGTCACATCCCTAACAGTCGGCACATCCCCTTCGTCACTGTACCTGTGAAACGTGCTCCCCGATCCGAGCCCACCTATATAACCATATAACAATTACAGCGCGGAAGCAGGCCATCTCGGCCCTTCTAGTCCGTGCCGAACTCTTACTCTCACCTAGTCCCACCGACCTGCACTCAGCCCATAACCCTCCATTCCTTTCCTGTCCATATATCCATCCAATTTGACTTTAAAACGACAACATCGAACCTGCCTCACGACGAGTTCGTTCCACACAGCCACCACTCTCTGAGTAAAGAAGTCCCCCCTCATGTTACCCCTAAACTTTTGTCCTTTAACTCTCAACTCATGTCCTCTTGTTTGAATCTCCCCCACTCTCGATGGAAAAAGCCTATCCACGTCAACTCTATCTATCCCCCTCATAATTTTAAATACCTCTATCCAAGTCCCCCCTCAACCTTCTACGCTCCAAAGAATAAAGACCCAACTTGTTCAACCTGTTTCTGTAACTTAGGAGATGAAACCCAGGTAACATTCTAGTAAATCTTCTCTGTACTCTCTCTATTTTGTTGACGTCTTTCCTATAATTCGGTGACCAGAACTGTACACAATACTCCAAGTTTGGCTAAATTAACTTGAGCTGGGGTTCCCCCAGTTTGGGAAGATTTCCTGAACTAGAATTTGTGCTGGTGGTGCAGTCCCTTGTTGGGAAAGCCTCTACTGTCCGGGTGAAGTGATTCATCATTACGAGACACTAGCTTCCCCACCCCCTGCAGTTTGGCAGGCGCCCCGTGCAGTCCACCTGGGTGTTCTCCCACTGTCCGCTCGGCCTTGGCTGGCTTGGCATTCTGCAGCTTACCGGGGATATAGTGGGCAAAATGAAACGACGGAGGCAGAAATTCTCAACATTCACGCCCATCCCTGGCCAACACCAATCCCGTCGGAGGGTGGTAATCATGCTCTGCCTTCCTCGCTGCATCACCCCATGAGTTAACTACACTGCCTAATACATGGTGGGGCCTCTGCGACTCCCTCCCCCCGTGTGTCCAGCTCCCATCCTCCCGTTCTCCTCCCTCTTCTGCCGCCACCCCTTCGTGCGACTTTACTGAACTGGCTTCGGTCGTTCCTCCCTGCGCACCCGCAACTCCAATCGCCTCTTGTTCCTCCGCTGCCCTCTTCGCACCGATGTCTGCCTGCTCATTTCCATTTTCAGCTCCCTCCTCTCCCCCCACTTTCTGGCGAGCTCTCACTTTAATCAGCACCACCTCTGCTGGCAGACTCAGTGCTTCCAGCGGTTGTTGGTATGAGGTGCGCTGAACACCTTTCCCTGTTGAGGTTACAGATCCTCACTCACAGTGCCTGCACCGTCAGATGGTTATGCATCACCCTGGAGCCACACCGGCTGTCTGGATATATACATATTTACTCGCCTGCCTTTGCTGTCGCACAGTGTTTCGCTCAGGGCCGCCGGTACAGCCACCTGAGCTGAGCAGCATGCCCCTCAACAGCAGTGCTCCTGAAGCAAATTCTTCACCTGCTCCCTTCACCACGGCCCATCCCATCCGTGACTTTCCGTCTACGTGCCTCCAAGACACATCCATAAAAGTTTCCCCTGCTTCCCCTTCCAGAGGTGTTTCTCTCACACTGAGGCCAGTTCATTGGCTACGTTTAAGAGGGAGTTAGATATGGTCCTTGTGGCTACGGGGGTCAGGGGGTATGGAGGGAAGGCTGGTGCAGGGTTCTGAGTTGGATGATCAGCCATGATCATAATAAATGGCGGTGCAGGCTCGAAGGGCCGAATGGCCTACTCCTGCACCTATTTTCTATGTTTCTATATCTTCCTCCTTCCTGCCCCACCCTCCCTGGGACATACTGTCCCACATATACCTCGGGCACTTTGCCTTTCCCAACATATGCACATCCTAGGGTGCATCTGGAGGATTTCAATTAGTCATAATCATACTTTATTGATCCCGGGGGAGATTGGTATTCATTACAGTTGCTCCATAAATAATAAATAGTAATAAAACCATAAATAGTTAAATAGTAATATGTAAATTATGCCAGGGAATAAGTCCAGGACCAGCCTATTGGCTCAGGGTGTCTGACCCTCCAAGGGAGGAGTTGTAAAGTTTGATGGCCACAGGCAGGAATGACTTCCTATGACGCTCTGTGCTGCATCTCGGTGGAATGAGTCTCTGGCTGAATGTACTCCTGTGCCCACCCAGTACATTATGTAGTGGATGGGAGACATTGTCCAAGATGGCATGCAACTTGGACAGCATCCTCTTTTCAGACACCACCGTGAGAGAGTCCAGTTCCATCCCCACAACATCACTGGCCTTACGAATGAGTTTGTTGATTCTGTTGATGTCTGCTACCCTCAGCCTGCTGCCCCAGCACACAACAGCAAACATGATCGCACTGGCCACCACAGACTCGTAGAACATCCTCAGCATCGTCCGGCAACTACTTCCCTGAGCTTGCGACTTTTAAGTGAGGGCAACTCTGACAAAGTACTCAGCTTCCCCAGGGGAGAGAAAGGCTTATGGGACGGTCGTAATCAAGGTCAAGGGCTGGCTTGGGTCATCAGGGTTCTCGACCCGATGTTGCCTGATCTCAATAGGTGTATCCAGGCAGGTAGCTCTGGGTAAACCTCTCCCTGAAATGTCTCCACACTTAAAAGTCGGGTTCTAGTTAAACAGTACACACTTGAAGCCATAGAGTACGTACTCCACAACCTGCCACTTATGTGTGTCTGAGCTCATGAATGCCTGTGGGATTCCTTTGCATCTAATGCTACGTCCACACTACATCGGATAATTTTGAAAACGAAGCCTTTTCTCTTCGTTTTGACCCTCTGTCCACACTAAAACAGCGTTTTCATCCCCCGAAAATGGAGATTTTCAGAAACGGTCTCCAGAGAGAATAAATCTGAAAACGCCTAATATCCATTGTAGTGCATACGGGGTAAACAGAGAGATTTAAAAACACTGTCGTAACAACACCAGACCAACAATGCGTTTTCTGCTTCTGCTTGGTACTGCGCGAGCACTGCCGTACAGCTGTTAGAACGTGCAGTCGGTGTGAACGGCGTCAGAGTTAAATTGTAAAGTGAGCTTTTTTGACTATTTAAAAACGCTGTCATGACGTGCCGGAACAGATGGCCACAGTGCGGCATTTCATTGTTTTCTTAAACGCAACCCCCCCCCACATAACCTAACAATTTCAGAACAGACGGCAATGAGACTGAAGCCAGAAGAGTTAGAAATGTACTCACCAAATACTTTGCCCCATAGCTTACTGAATGAATAAGTATATTCACTTTGCCCCATTTTCTGTCCTTGCTTGTATGAAGGTGGTTCACCTATTTATGCAAGTACTTCTCTGACAATAGATGTGTAACAGCCTGATGTAACATTGTATGGAAATACAAGACAACACTGATGCAGACGTTTTATACATTTAACAAGGTGCTTTATTAATGCAACAGAGTTGGTCAGTTTTTCAATGTTCGTCGTCAGCCGGGTCATACTATCTGTGAACTCCCTGTCAGTTGCCTCCATACGCTCCAGTATTAGTTGTTTTTTTAGTTTTAAGTCCTCCTGCGTGAGAGCCAAGAGCAATTCCTTTAAAGTTTTTCTACTCTGTAACTGGACAAACTCGCACCAAGTATATCGTTTCCTCTTCGCTTGTTTTCTGTGTGTGTCCTGCGCGTGCCCAGTAGGAGGAGATTCGCCCAAATATCCGTCGAATGTGGACAGAGATATTTTGAAAAACACTTTGTGTGGATGCCTGTCGTTTTTACTCGAAACCGGCGTTATCAAAATTATCCAGCGGAGTGTAGACGTAGCCTTACTGTTACATTGAGGCACACGTACACAGTTCCCAGAACGAGTTTACAAGCCCCACCGGCGTCCTGAAACTTTAATCGCCACCCTTCGCAAACTGGTGATCCCGCTCCACCAAATTAACACACAAAGTTCAGTCTCTTACAGAAACGCAAGTGCACGCTCACTCACAACTTTTATCGACCAGCTCAGCACCCCGCTGTGTTTGTGATACCTAACAATTCCCTAGTCCAAGTGTGAGAGGTAATTTTGAAAATACTCATCCACGTAGACTGCTGAGATTTCTGGCCACACAAAAAGTCGCAAGAAGGTATCCCAGACGAGCCCCCCCAAATATTGTCTCATGAGCCAAGTCACTGGAGAGACTTAGCTGGTAGATATGAAGTAGCCTGTTTATTTGACAAAATGAGACACCCCGCACCGATGACCCCCTCTCCCATCTTCAACCCTCCTCTTCTCCCTAGTCTTCTGCCTGCTCTGGACCTTTACATTGCCAGCTGCTGATGGGACATCAACCGTCTCGACTTCACCGCACCTCTCTCCACTTCTAACCTCACTCCTTCCGAACACTCGGCCCTCCTCTCCCTCTGCACTAATCCTAACCTCACCATCAAACCCGCAGATAAGGGAGGTGCTGTAGTAGTCTGCAGGACTGACCCCCCCCCTTGCTGAGGCCCAGTGACAGCTCTCATATACCTCCTCTTACTTACCCCTCGAACAGGACAACCACTAAGGAACACCAGGCCAAAGTCTCCCACACCATCACCTACCTTATTAGCTCTGGGGCTCTCCCATCCACTGCCACCAATTTCATAGTCCCCGCATCCTGCACCTCCCGTTTCAACCTCCTGTCCAGAATCCTCAAACCTGCCTGTCCAGGTAGACCCATTGTTTCAGCTTGTCCCTGCCCCACGGAACCTTATCTGCAAACCTTGACTCTGGGTTATCCCCCCTGGTTCAGTCCCTTCCTACCTACATCTGTGATAGTTCACACACACTGGATCTTTCCAATGATTTCAGGATCCCTAGTCCCCATCATCTTATTTTCATTATGGATGCCCGGTCCCTATACACCAGGAAGGCCTTTCTGGACACCAGGCCCAACCAGTTCCCCTCCACCACCACTCTCCCTCGTCCGGCAGAACTGGTCCTCACTCTCAATCATTTCTCCTTTGGCTCCTCCCACTTCCTTCAAACAAAAGTTGTAGCCACGGGCAGTCACGTGGGTGCCAGCTATGTCTGTCCTTTTGTCGGCTATGTGGAACAGTCTATGTTCCATCCTTACAAGGGTACCTCTCCCCAACTTTTTCTACACTACATCAACTTCAAAAACTTTGCCTCCAACTTCTACCCTGCCCTCAAACTACCTGGTTCATTTCCACTTCTGACACTTCCCTCCCATTTATCGATCTCTCTGCCTCTGTCTCTGGAAACAGCTTATCTACTGATGTCTGTTACAAACTCACAGACTCTCACAGCTACCTGGACTATATCTCTTCCCACCCTGTCACTTGTAAAAGCGCTATTCTCTTCTCTCAGTCCCTCAGTCTGCACTACATCTGCTATCAGAATGAAGCTTTTCATTGCAGAACGAAGGAGGTGTCCTCCATCTTCAAAGAAAGGGGCTTCCATTTCTCCACTGACAACGATGCCCTCAATCACATCTCTTCCATTTTGCACACATCTGCCCTCACCCCATCCTACAGCCACCCCACCAGGGATAGGGTTCCTCTTGTCCTGATCTACCATACCAGCCTCTGCGTCCAGCACATAATTCTTCAAAACTTCCACCACTTCCAAAGGGATCCCACCACCAAACACATCTTTCCCTCCCCAACTTTCTGCCTTCCACAGGGATCCCTCCCTAGACGACTCCCTTGTCCATTTATCCCTCCCCACTGATCTCCCTCCTGCTACTTATCCTTGCAAGCAGAACAGGTACTACACCTGCCCCTACACCTTCTCCCACTCTACCATTAAGGGTCCCAGGTGAGGTGACATTTCACCTGTTAGTCTGTTGAGGTCATCGACTGTATCCAGTGCTCCTGTGGCCTCCTGTACATCCGTGACACCCAACATGGATTGCGAGACCGAGTCACTGAGCACCTACGCTCTGTCCACCAGAAAAAGCTGGAACTCCCAGTCGCCACCCATCTTAATTACACTTCCCATTCCCATTCTGATATGTCCAATTTCTCGAACTTCTGGTAACTGCCCCCCTCTCCTTCACTATTCCTCATTCCAATTTTTCCTCGCTCACCTTATCTCCTTACCTGTCCATCGCCTCCTCCCTGCTCTCCTTTCCTCTACGACCTTCAGTCCTCTCCTTTTGGGGGGAAAAGAAACCCAGAGGATGGGCAAGGGGTATAGTCAGAGGGACAGAGGGAGAAAAAGGAGAGAGAGAGAAAGAATGTGTGTATATAAATAAATAACGGATGGGGTACGAGGGGGAGGTGGGGCATTAGCGGAAGTTAGAGAAGTCAATGTTCTTCCTTCAGTTCCCACTTTCAAATCTCTTACTAGCTCTTCCTTCAGTTAGTCCTGACGAAGGGTCTCGGGCCGAAACGTCGACTGTACCTCTTCCTAGAGATGCTGCCTGGCCTGCTGCATTCCACCAGCAACTTTGATGTGTGTTGCTTGAATTTCCAGCATCTGCAGAATTCCTCGTGTTTAGATTCCCTCTTCTCCAGTCCTGTATCTTTTTCACCAATCAACTTCCCAACTTTTTATTTCATCCTTCCCCCTCTCCCAGTTTCACCTATGACCTTTTGTTTCTTCCTCTCCCCCACCCCCTTAACTTCTTATCCTGACTCCTCATCTTTTTTTTCTCCAGTCCTGATGAAGGGTCTCGGCCCGAAACGTCGACTGTTTAATTTTTTCCCCAGATGCTGCCTCACCTGCTGAGTTCCTCCAGCATTTGGATAGGTTGGGTGAGTGGGCAAATTCATGGCAGATGCAATTTAATGTGGATAAATGTGAAGTTATCCACTTTGGTGGCAAAAATAGGAAAACAGATTATTATCTGAATGGTGGCCGATTAGGAAAAGGGGAGGTGCAACGAGACCTGGGTGTCATTATACACCAGTCATTGAAAGTGGGCATGCAGGTACAGCAGGCGGTGAAAAAGGCGAATGGTATGCTGGCACTTATAGCGAGAGGATTCGAGTACAGGAGCAGGGAGGTACTACTGCAGTTGTACAAGGCCTTGGTGAGACCACACCTGGAGTATTGTGTGCAGTTTTGGTCCCCTAATCTGAGGAAAGACATCTTTACCATAGAGGGAGTACAAAGAAGGTTCACCAGATTGATTCCTGGGATGGCAGGACTTTCATATGAAGAAAGACTGGATGAATTGGGCTTGTACTCGTTGGAATTTAGCAGATTGAGGGGGGATCTGATTGAAACGTATAAGATCCTAAAGGGATTGGACAGGCTAGATGCTGGAAGATTGTTCCCGATGTTGGGGAAGCCCAGAATGAGGGGTCACAGTTTGAGGATAGAGGGGAAGCCTTTTAGGACCGAGATTAGGAAAAACTTCTTCACACAGAGAGTGGTGAATCTGTGGAATTCTCTGCCACAGGAAACAGTTGAGGCCAGTTCATCGGCTATATTTAAGAGGGAGTTAGATATGGCCCTTGTGGCTATGGGGGTCAGGGGGTATGGAGGGAAGGCTGCGGCGGGGTTCTGAGGTGGATGATCAGCCATGATCATAATAAATGGCGGTGCAGGCTCGAAGGGCCGAATGGCCTACTCCTGCACCTATCTTCTATGTTTCTATGTTTCTATTTAGTGTGTGTTCAACAGGGACTTGTCATTCTGGTAGGAGACCACCAGGTGGGAGTATTGTCCACATGTAGAACCTGTCATTCTGGCAGCAGACCACCAGGTGGGAGTATTGTCCACATGTAGAACCTGTCATTCTGGCAGCAGACCACCAGGTGGGAGTGTTGTCCACATGTAGAACCTGTCATTCTGGCAGCAGACCACCAGGTGGGAGTATTGTCCACATGTAGAACCTGTCATTCTGGCAGCAGACCACCAGGTGGGAGTGTTGTCCACATGTAGAACCTGTCATTCTGGCAGCAGACCACCAGGTGGGAGTATTGTCCACATGTAGAACCTGTCATTCTGGCAGCAGACCACCAGGTGGGAGTATTGTCCACATGTAGAACCTGTCATTCTGGCAGGAGACCATCAGGTGGGAGTATTGTCCACATGTAGAACCTGTCATTCTGGCAGGAGACCACCAGGTGGGAGTATTGTCCACATGTAGAACCTGTCATTCTGGCAGGAGACCACCAGGTGGGAGTATTGTCCATATGTAGAACCTGTCATTCTGGCAGGAGACCACCAGGTGGGAGTGTTGTCAGAAACAGAAACCAGTTTTTTATCACTGACATACTGTATGTAATGAAAGTTTTTAAATTTTGCGGCAGCATTACACTGACATCTATAAAGAATTGCAATAAGTTACAATGAGAAATATATTTGAAAATTATTAATAAAGATGAGATTCTGAAGATGCTGGAAATCCAGAGTTCAAAGCAATTTCGTTATGAAGGTACATAACAAATGTAAGCTGACATTCATTTTCTGGCACACATACTCAATGAAAATCATAACAGAGTCAGTGAAAGACTGCATTAGGGTGGTAGACCTGAGGAGAGCTAAGGTACCGGTGACCCCTGTTTCCATGCAGGGGGTCAGGGTGGACATGGTGGAGGATTACAAATACCTGGGGATACGAATTGACAATAAACTGGACTGGTCAGAGAACACTGAGGCTGTCTACAAGAAGGGTCAGAGCTGTCTCTATTTCCTGAGGAGACTGAGGTCCTTTAACATCTGCCGGACGATGCTGAGGATGTTCTACGAGTCTGTGGTGGCCAGTGCTGTCATGTTTGCTGTTGTGTGATGGGGCAGCAGGCTGAGGGTAGCAGACACCAACAGAATCAACAAACTCATTGGTAAGGCCAGTGATGTTGTGGGGATGGAACTGGACTCTCTGACGGTGGTGTCTGAAAAGAGGATGCTGTCCAAGTTGCATGCCATCTTGGACAATGTCTCCCATCCACTACATAATGTACTGGTTGGGCACAGGAGTACATTCAGCCAGAGACTCATTCCACCGAGATGCAATACAGAGCGTCATAGGAAGTCATTCCTGCCTGTGGCCATCAAACTTTACAACTCCTCCCTTGGAGGGTCAGACACCCTGAGCCAACAGGCTGGTCCTGGACTTATTTCCTGGCATAATTTATGTATTACTATTTAACTATTTATGGTTTTATTACTATTTATTATTTATAGTGCAACTGTAACGAAAACCAATTTCCCCTGGGATCAATAAAGTGTGACTATGACTATGACTGTGCATTCAATCAGTGTGCAAAAGACAACAAGCTACAAATACAAAAAGAAAGAAAGAATGACAATAAAAATAAATAAGCAATAAATATCGAGAACATGGAATGAAGAGTCCGTGAAAGTGAGTCCGTAGGTTGTGGGAACAGTTCAGTGTTGGGGAGAGTGAAGCTGAATGAGGTTATCCCCTCTGCATTGAACTGCTGTTGCTGCGTTAACAAATTTCACGTCGCATGCCGGGGACAGTAAACCTGAATACATTCTGGTTCAGAAGCCTGATGGTTGAGGGGTAATAACTGTTCCTGAACCTGGTGGTGTGAGTCCTGAGGCTCCTGTACCTCCTTCCTGATGGTTGAGGGGTAATAACTGTTCCTGAACCTGGTGGTGTGAGTCCTGAGGCTCCTGTACCTCCTTCCTGATGGTTGAGGGGTAATAACTGTCCCTGAACCTGGTGGTGTGGGTCCTGAGGCTCCTGTACCTCCTTCCTGATGGTTGAGGGGTAATAACTGTTCCTGAACCTGGTGGTGTGAGTCCTGAGGCTCCTGTACCTCCTTCCTGATGGTTGAGGGGGTAATAACTGTTCCTGAACCTGGTGGTGTGAGTCCTGAGGCTCCTGTACCTCCTTCCTGATAGTTGAGGGGTAATAACTGTTCCTGAACCTGGTGGTGTGGGTCCTGAGGCTCCTGTACCTCCTTCCTGATGGTTGAGGGGTAATAACTGTTCCTGAACCTGGCGGTGTGGGTCCTGAGGCTCCTGTACCTCCTTCCTGATGGTTGAGGGGGTAATAACTGTCCCTGAACCTGGTGGTGTGGGTCCTGAGGCTCCTGTACCTCCTTCCTGGTGGTAGCAGCGAGAAGAGAGCGTGTCCTGGGTGGTGGGGGTCCCTGATGATGGACGCTGCTTTCCTGAGACGGTGTTTCACGTAGAAGTGCTCAATGGTGGGGAGGGCTTCACCCGTGGTGGACTGGGCCGTATCCACTACTTTCTGTTGGATTTTCCGTCTAAGAGCATTGGTGTTTTCCATACCAGGCCGTGATGCAGCCAGTCAATACACCCTCCACCACACATCCATGGAAGTTTATCAAAGTTTTAGATGTCACACCGAATCTTTGGCAAACTCCGAGGGGAAGAGGTCCTTTTGGGCCTCGGGCCTGATAGGTCATCTCTTTATTCCTTTCCACAGATGCCGCCCGACCTGCTGAATCCCTCCAGCATTTTGCGTGTGTTACTCTGAAAAAATAAATAGAAGTCGTGTAAAAATGTAGGAAGTGATGTGACGCTCCTGGTCCATCCGGAGATCTGATGGTGAAGGGGCGGAACCTGTCGGTAAATCGCGGTGCGTGTCTGCGGTCTCCTGAGCCTCCTCGCTGGTGGTGGTCCCGAGACGTGGGCCGGTCCCGGGTGCCGATGCCCGACAGGAACGGATGCAGCCTTCCGATAGCATCGCCTTTCGAAGACGTCCTGGGTGCTGGGGCGACCTGTGGCCATGGTGGAGCTGGACGTGTTTACAGCTCGCCATGGCTTTCTCTGATCCTGTGCGCCAGACAATGATGCCACCAGTCCGACCGCACTTCACGGCGCATCCACTTAAATTTGCTGGGGTCCTCGGTGACGTGTCAAATTTGCTTAAATTCATAATGAAGTAGCCGGCTGCCGTGCCTTCATCGTAATTGTCTCAATATCTTGGGCCCAGATTAGATCTTCAGGGATGTTCACACACCTAGGGATTTGAAACTGCTCAGCCTTTCCTCAACGGCTCGACAAGGACTGGTGTCTGTTCCCCCTCCCTGAAGTTACCTGCCCTCAAGTTTACCTGGTCCATTTCCGACACCTCCCTCCCCTTTCTCGATCTTTCTGACTCTGTCTCTGGAGACAGCTTATCCACTGATGTCTACTATAAGCCTACTGACTCTCACAGCTATCTGGACTATTCCTCTTCTCACCCTGTCTCTTGCAAAAACGCCATCCCCTTCTCGCAATTCCTCCGTCTCCGCCGCATCTGCTCTCAGGATGAGGCTTTTCATTCTAGGATGAGGGAGATGTCTTCATTTTTTAAAGAAAGGGGCTTCCCTTCCTACACCTTCAGCTCTGCTCTCAAACGCATCTCCCCCATTTCACGTACATCTGCTCTCACTCCATCCTCCCACCACCCCACTAGGAATAGGGTTCCCCTGGTCCTCACCTACCACCCCACCAGCCTCCGGGTCCAACATATTATTCTCCGTAACTTCCGCCACCTCCAACGGGATCCCACCACTAAGCACATCTTTCCCACCACCCCCCCCCGACTTCCGCAGGGATCGCTCCCTACACAACTCCCTTGTCCGTTCGTCCCCCCCCATCCCTCCCCACTGATCTCCCTCCTGGCACTTATCCGTGTAAGCGGAACAAGTGCTACACATGCCCTTACACTTCCTCCCTTACCACCATTCAGGGCCCCAAACAGTCCTTCCAGGTGAGGCAACACTTCACCTGTGAGTCGACTGGGGTGATATACTGCGTCCGGTGCTCCCGATGTGGCCTTTTATATATTGGCGAGACCCGACGCAGACTGGGAGACCGCTTTGCTGAACATCTACGCTCTGTCCACCAGAGAAAGCAGGATCTCCCAGTGGCCACACATTTTAATTCCACATCCCATTCCCATTCCGACATGTCCATCCACGGCCTCCTCGACTGTAAAGATGAAGCCACACTCAGGTTGGAGGAACAACACCTTATATTCCGTCTGGGTAGCCTCCAACCTGATGGCATGAACATCGACTTCTCTAACTTCCGCTAAGGCCCCACCTCCCCCTCGTACCCCATCTGTTACTCATTTTTATGCACACATTCTTTCTCTCACTCTCCTTTTTCTCCCTCTGTCCCTCTGAATATACCCCTTGCCCATCCTCTGGGTCCCCCCCACCCTTGTCTTTCTCCCTGAGCCTCCTGTCCCATGATCCTCTCATATCCCCTTTTGCCAATCACCTGTCCAGCTCTCGGCTCCATCCCTCCCCCTCCTGTCTTCTCCTATCATTTTGGATCTCCCCCTCCCCCTCCAACTTTCAAATCTCTTACTCACTCTTCCTTCAGTTAGTCCTGACGAAGGGTCTCGGCCCGAAACGTCGCCTGTACCTCTTCCTAGAGATGCTGCCTGGCCTGCTGCGTTCACCAGCAACTTTGATGTGTGTTGTTCATAATTAATCCCTTGGTCTCACTGAGGTTGAGGGCAAGGTTATTGTTTCAAAACCACTCAACCAAACACGTGGGCACCTGAAGGTCGTGAGTTCGAGCCCCAGCTGAGGCAGTGTGTTGTGTCCTTGAGCAAGGCACTTAACCACACATTGCTCTGCGACGACACCAGTGCCAAGCTGTATGGGTCCTAATGCCCTTCCCTTGGACAACATCGGTGTCGTGGAGAGGGGAGACTTGCAGCATGGGCAACTGCCGGTCTTCCATACAACCTTGCCCAGGCCTGCACCCTGGAGAGTGAAGACTTTCCAGGCGCAGATCCATGGTCTCGCAAGACTAACGGTTGCCTTAACTAACTGACTCAACCAATCATTTCCATTGCACTGGTGTAAAGGAGAATAAAATAATTGTTCTTCCGGATCTGACGCAGCGAGAAGAACACAATGATAATTAAAAATGCAATAAATATGAATACGTAAGATGGCTAATATGCCGAGATTGATTACATGTCACTTGACATCTCAAACTTTGACAAACTTCTACAGACGTTTGGTGGAGAGTGTTTCGACTTGCTGCATCACAGCCAATCCTTGGAAAACTCTACAAAAGGTAGTGAATACGGCCCAGTCCATCTCCACCAATGAGCACGTCTGCATGGAGCGACATTGCAGGAAAGCAGCGTCCATCATCAGGGACCCCCACCACCCAGGTCATGCTCTCTTCTCGCTGCTGCTATCAGGAAGGAGGTACAGGAGCCTCAGGACCCACACCACCAGGTTCAGGGACAGTTATTACCCCTCGACCATCAGGAAGGAGGTACAGGAGCCTCAGGACCCACACCACCAGGTTCAGGGACAGTTATTACCCCTCAACCATCAGGAAGGAGGTACAGGAGCCTCAGGACCCACACCACCAGGTTCAGGGACAGTTATTACCCCTCAACCATCAGGAAGGAGGTACAGGAGCCTCAGGACTCACACCACCAGGTTCAGGAACAGTTATTACCCCCCAACCATCAGCAAGGAGGTACAGGAGCCTCAGGACTCACACCACCAGGTTCAGGAACAGTTATTACCCCCTCAACCATCAGGATGGAGGCACAGGAGCCTCAGGACCCACACCACCAGGTTCAGGAACAGTTATTACCCCTCAACCATCAGGAAGGAGGTACAAGACCCTCAGGTCTCACACCACCAGGTTCAGGAACAGTTATTACCCCTCAACCATCAGGAAGGAGGTACAGGAGCCTCAGGACCCACACCACCAGGTTCAGGAACAGTTATTACCCCTCAACCATCAAGACTTTTGAACCAGGGGGAATAACTTCATTCAACTTGACTTGCCCCATCACTAAATTGTTCCCAGTTGATGGACACACCTTCAGGGTCTCTTAATCTCATGATCTCGATATTTATTGCTTATTTAGTATTATTATCATTATTTTTATTATTAATAATTTTTTATTTTGCATTCGCGCAGTTTGTTGTCTTTTGCACACCGGTTGTCTGTCTGCCCTGTTGGTGGGGTCTTTCATTGATTCTGTTATGGTTACCGGAGTTATTGAACATGCCTGTATATGGTCATATATATGTACTTAGACAATACATTTAAAGAGATGTAAGGCACAGGATTGCCAGTACGTTGCAGTTTAAAACAGGAGCAATATCGAAAAGGGTGAAGACAGGACTGAGGGTGTTAGATCTGAATGCACACAGTGTATGCAATAAGGTGGGTGATCTCGTACCCCACTTACAGATTGGCATATAACCATACAACCATATAACAATTACAGCACAGAAACAGGCCATCTCGGCCCTTCTAGTCTGTGCCGAACTCTTACTCTCACCTAGTCCCACCAACCTGCACTCAGCCCATAACCCTCCATTCCTTTCCTGTCCATATATCTGTCCAATTTAACTTTAATTGACAACATCGAACCTGCCTCTACCACTTCTGCTGGAAGCTCGTTCCACACAGCTACCACTCTCTGAGTAAAGAAGTTCCCCCTCATGTTACCCCTAAACTTTTGCCCTTTAACTCTCAACTCATGTTCTCTTGTTTCAATCTCCCCCACTTTCAATGGAAAAAGCCTATCCACGTCAACTCTATCAATCCCCCTCATAATTTTAATAACCTCTCAATTTCTATGGGTAGAGCTGCGTAACACTAAGGGGCAGGAGACGCTGGTGGGAGTTGTGTACAGGCCACCTAACAGTAGTAGTGAGGTCGGAGATGGTATTAAACAGGAAATTAGAAATGTGTGCAATAAAGGAACAGCAGTTATAATGGGTGACTTCAATCTACATGCAGATTGGGTGAACCAAATTGGTAAAGGTGCTGAGGAAGAGGATTTCTTGGAATGTATGCGGGATGGTTTTTTGAACCAACATGTCGAGGAACCAACTAGAGAGCAGGCTATTCTGGACTGGGTTTTGAGCAATGAGGAAGGGTTAATTAGCGATCTTGTCATGAGAGGCACCTTGGGTAAGAGTGACCATAATATGGTGGAATTCTTCATTAAGATGGAGAGTGACATAGTTAATTCAGAAACAAAGGTTCTGAACTTAAAGAGGGGTAACTTTGAAGGTATGAGTCATGAATTAGCTAAGATAGACTGGCAAATGACACTTAAAGGATTGACGGTGGATATGCAATGGCAAGCATTTAAAGGTTGCATGGATGAACTACAACAATTGTTCATCCCAGTTTGGCAAAAGAATAAATCAAGGAAGGTAGTGTACCCCTGGCTGACAAGAGAAATTAGGGATAGTATCAATTCCAAAGAAGAAGCGTACAAATTAGCCAGAGAAAGTGGCTCACCTGAGGACTGGGAGAAATTCAGAGTTCAGCAGAGGAGGACAAAGGGCTTAATTAGGAAGGGGAAAAAAGATTATGAGAGATAACTGGCAGGGAACATAAAAACTGACTGTAAAAGCTTTTATAGATATGTAAAAAGGAAAAGACTGGTAAAGACAAATGTAGGTCCCCTGCAGACAGAAACAGGTGAATTGATTATGGGGAGCAAGGACATGGCAGACCAATTGAATAATTACTTTGGTTCTGTCTTCACTAAGGAGGACATAAATAATCTTCCAGAAATAGTAAGGGACAGAGGGTCCAGTGAGATGGAGGAACTGAGCGAAATACATGTTAGTAGGGAAGTGGTGTTAGGTAAATTGAAGGGATTGAAGGCAGATAAATCCCCAGGGCCAGATGGTCTGCATCCTAGAGTGCTTAAGGAAGTAGCCCAAGAAATAGTGGATGCATTAGTGATAATTTTTAAAAACTTGTTCGATTCTGGACTAGTTCCTGAGGATTGGAGGGTGGCTAATGTAACCCCACTTTTTAAAAAAGGAGGGAGAGAGAAACTGGGGAATTATAGACCGGTTAGCCTAACGTCGGTGGTGGGGAAACTGCTGGAGTCAGTTATCAAGGATGTGATAACAGCACATTTGGAAAGCAGTGAAATCATCGGACAAAGTCAGCATGGATTTGTGAAAGGAAAATCATGTCTGACGAATCTCATAGAATTTTTTGAGGATGTAACTAGTAGAGTGGATAGGGGAGAACCAGTGGATGTGGTATATTTGGATTTTCAAAAGGCTTTTGACAAGGTCCCACACAGGAGATTAGTGTGCAAACTTAAAGCACATGGTATTGGGGGTAAGGTATTGATGTGGATGGAGAATTGGTTAGCAGACAGGAAGCAAAGAGTGGGAATTAACGGGACCTTTTCAGAATGGCAGGCGGTGACTAGTGGGGTACCGCAAGGCTCAGTGCTGGGACCCCAGTTGTTTACAATATATATTAATGACTTGGATGAGGGAATTAAATGCAGCATCTCCAAGTTTGCGGATGACACGAAACTGGGTGGCAGTGTTAGCTGTGAGGAGGATGCTAAGAGGATGCAGGGTGAATTGGATAGGTTGGGTGAGTGGGCAAATTCATGGCAGATGCAAATTAATGTGGATAAATGTGAAGTTATCCACTTTGGTGGCAAAAATAGGAAAACAGATTATTATATGAATGGTGGCCAATTAGGAAAAGGGGAGGTGCAACGAGACCTGGGTGTCATTATACACCAGTCATTGAAAGTGGGCATGCAGGTACAGCAGGCGGTGAAAAAGGCGAATGGTATGCTGGCATTTATAGCGAGAGGATTCGAGTACAGGAGCAGGGAGGTACTACTGCAGTTGTACAAGGCCTTGGTGAGACCACACCTGGAGTATTGTGTGCAGTTTTGGTCCCCTAATCTGAGGAAAGACATCCTTGCCTTAGAGGGAGTACAAAGAAGGTTCACCAGATTGATTCCTGGGATGGCAGGTCTTTCATATGAAGAAAGACTGGATGAACTGGGCTTGTACTCGTTGGAATTTAGAAGATTGAGGGGGGATCTGATTGAAACGTATAAAATCCTAAAGGGATTGGACAGGCTAGATGCAGGAAGATTGTTCCCGATGTTGGGGAAGTCCAGAACGAAGGGTCACAGTTTGAGGATAAAGGGGAAGCCTTTTAGGACCGAGATTAGGAAAAACTTCTTCACACAGAGAGTGGTGAATCTGTGGAATTCTCTGCCACAGGAAACAGTTGAGGCCAGTTCATCGGCTATATTTAAGAGGGAGTTAGATATGGCCCTTGTGGCTACGGGGATCAGGGGGTATGGAGGGAAGGCTGGGGCGGGTTCTGAGTTGGATGATCAGCCATGATCATAATGAATGGCAGTGCAGGCTCGAAGGGCCGAATGGTCTACTCCTGCACCTATTTTCTATGTTTCTATGTTTCAACTCTATCAATCCCCCTCATAATTTTAAACACCTCTATCAAGTCCCCCCTCAACCTTCTACGCTCCAAAGAATAAAGACCCAACTTGTTCAACCTTTCTCTGTAACTTAGGTGATGAAACCCGGTAACATTCTGGTAAATCTTCTCTGTACTCTCTCTATTTTGTTGACATCTTTCCTATAATATGGTGACCAAAACTGTACACAATACTCCAAGTTTGGCCTTACCAATGCCTTGTACAATTTCAACATTACATCCCAACTCCTATACTCAATGCTCTGATTTATAAAGGCCAGCATACCAAAAGCTCTCTTCACCACCCTATCCACATGAGATTCCACCTTGCATATATGACAGATTTTCCTTCAGAAAGGATAAAAGAGAGGCAGGAGTCGATATTGGACAGCTGGAAAATGATGCTGGAGAAATCCTACTGGGGGACAAGGAAATGGTGGATGAACTGAATAAGTATCTTGCATCAATCTTCACTGTGGAAGAGACGAGCATTACGCTGGAAGTTTGAGAGTGTCGGGGGCAAAACTGAATGAAACTACCATTACTAGGGAGGAGGTTCTTGGGAAACTGAAAGGTCTGAAGTTGGATAAGTCACCTGGACCAGATGGTGTACACCCCAGAGTTCTGAAAGAGGTTGCTGATGTGATTGTGGAGGCATTAGTAATGATCTTTCAAGTATCTATGGATTCTGGAAAGGTTCTGGAAAACTGGAAAGTTGCAAATGTCACTCCACTCTTCAAGAAGGGAGAGAGGCAGAAGAAAGAAAACTACAGGCCAGTTAGTCTGACCTCAGCGATGTTGGAGTGGATTATTAAGGATGAGGTTTCGGGATATTTGGAGACGCATGATAAGATAGGCCATAGTCAGCATGGTTTCATTAAGAGAAAATCTTGCCTGACAAACCTGTTGAAATTATTTTAAGAAGTAACAAGCGGGGTAGACAAAGGAGAGTTGGCTGATGGTGCGTACTTGGATTTTCAGAAGGCCTTTGACAAGGTGCCACACAAGGTGTAACAAGCTACAAGCCCGTCATAGTATAGGACAGGTGGAGGGGCAGGCAGTCTTGAAGAAGCAGAGAGGCCACAGAAAGACAGATTAGGAGACAACCTCAGAATAGAGGGGCATTCATTTAGAATGGAGATGAGGAGGAATTCCTTTAGCCAGAGAGTGGTGAATCTGTGGAATTTGTTGCCACAGGCAGCTGTGGAGGTCAGATCATTGGATGTATATAAGGAAAAGGTTGACGGGTTCTTGATTAGTCAGGGCATGAAGGGATATGATGGGTCAAATGGCCTAATTCTGTTCCTATATCTTTTAGACTTATAGGGTAACTGACAGAAGATGACAGCGAGGTGCTGGTTTGGGGGTGTGGAGGGGTGGGTTAGTGGGTGGAGGTGTTGATCAGACTCACTGCTTGGGGAAAGTCACTGTTTTTGAGTCTGGTGGGTCCTGGTGTGGGTGCTACGTAGCCTCCTCCCCGATGGGAGTGGGACAGACAGTCCGTGAGCAGGGTGGGTGGGATCCTTCACGGTCCTGGTGTGGGTGCTACGTAGCCTCCTCCCCGATGGGAGTGGGACAGACAGTCCGTGAGCAGGGTGGGTGGGATCCTTCACGGTCCTGGTGTGGACGCTACATAGCCTCCTCCCCGATGGGAGTGGGACAGACAGTCTGTGAGCAGGGTGGGTGGGACCCTTCACGGTCCTGGTGTGGACGCTACGTAGCCTCCTCCCCGATGGGAGTGGGACAGACAGTCCGTGAGCAGGGTGGGTGGGACCCTTCACGGTCCCGGTGTGGACGCTACGTAGCCTCCTCCCCGATGGGAGTGGGACAGACAGTCCGTGAGCAGGGTGGGTGGGACCCTCCACGGTCCTGGTGTGGACGCTACGTAGCCTCCTCCATGATGTTACTGGCCCTTTTTCCGGGACTTTTGTTGAGAATCAGGATCACATTTATTATCACAAGACCATAAGACCATAAGATATAGTAGAAGTAGGCCATTCGGCCCATCGAGTCTGCTCCACCATTCAATCATGGGCTGATCCAATTCTTCCAGTCGTCTCCACTGCCCTGCTTTCACCCCATACCCTCTGATGCCCTGGCTAATGAAGAACCTATCAATCTCTGCCTTAAAGGCACCCAATGACTTGGCCTCCACAGCCGCTCGTGGCAACAAATTCCACAGATCAACCACCCTCTGACTAAAGTAGTTTCTCCACATCTCTGTTCTAAATGGACGTCCTTCAATCCTGAAGATGTGTCCTCTTGTCCTAGACTCCCCTACCATGGGAAATAATCTGTTCAGGCCTTTTAACATGTGGAATGTTTCTATGAGATCTCCCCTCGTTCTCCTGAACTCCAGGGAATAGTCATAGTCATAGTCATGGGCCGAATGGCCTACTTCTACTATATCTTATTGATCCCGAAGGAAATTGATTTTCATTACAGTTGCCCCAACCAACAATATAGTATAAATATAGCAATATAAAACCATAAGTAATTAAATAGTAATATGTAAATTATGCCAGGAAATAAGTCCAGGACCAGCCTATTGGCTCAGAGTGTCTGACCCTTCAAGGGAGGAGTTGTAAAGTTTGATGGCCACAGGCAGGAATGACTTCCTATGACGCTCTGTGCTGCATCTCGGTGGAATGAGTCTCTGACTGAATGTACTCCTGTGCCCAACCAGTACATTATGTAGTGGATGGGAGACATTGTCCAAGATGGCATGCAACTTGGACAGTATCCTCTTTTCAGACACCACCGTGAGAGAGTCCAGTTCCATCCCCACAACATCACTGGTCTTACAAATGAGTTTGTTGATTCTGTTGGTGTCTGCTACCCTCAGCCTGCTGCCCCAGCACACAACAACAAACATGATAGCACTGGCCACCACAGACTCGTAGAACATCCTCAGCATCGTCCGGCAGATGTTAAAGGACCTCAGTATCCTCAGGAAATAGAGACGTCTCTGACCCTTCTTGTAGACAGCCTCAGTGTTCTTTGACCAGTCCAGTTTATTGTCAATTCGTATCCCCAGGTATTTGTAATCCTCCACCATGTCCACACTGACCCCCTGGATGGAAACAGGGGTCACCGGTACCTTAGCTCTCCTCAGGTCTACCACCAGCTCCTTAGTCTTTTTCACATTAAGCTGCAGATAATTCTGCTCACACCATGTGACAAAGTTTCCTACCGTAGCCCTGTACTCAGCCTCATCTCCCTTGCTGATGCATCCAACTATGGCAGAGTCATCCGAAAACTTCTGAAGGTGACAAGACTCTGTGCAGTAGTTGATGTCCGAGGTGTAAATGGTGAAGAGAAAGGGAGACAAGGCAGTCCCCTGTGGAGCCCCAGTGCTGCTGATCACTCTGTCGGACACACAGTGTTGCAAGCACACGTAATGTGGTCTGCCAGTCAGGTAATCAGGAATCCATGACACCAGGGAAGCATCCACCTGCATCGCTGTCAGCTTCTCCCCCAGCAGAGCAGGGCGGATGGTGTTGAACGCACTGGAGAAGTCAAAAAACATGACTCTCACAGCGCTCGCTGGCTTGCCAAGAGCCCAAGAGCTGCCAGACGCTCCTGATACGGTAACCCTTCCATTCCTACACCAGCAATTGTGAAATGTGTTAACATAGCAGCAAGAGTACAATGCAATACATGATAATAGAAAGAAAAAAAAGATGTGAAAATATAAACAAGTCGTGCAAAAAACAGGAAATAAAAAATAGTTTGGTCGTGTTCATGGATTCAGAAGCCGTTCCTGATGGCTGAGTGTGTGTCTTCAGGCTCCTGTACCTCCTTCCTGATGGTAGCAATGAGACGAGGGCACGTCCTGGGTGGTGGAGGTCCTTAATAATGGACGCTGATCTTCTGAGGCACCGCCCCTTGAAGATGTCCTGGCTGGTGCCCATGATGGAGCTGATTAACTGTACAACCTTTTGTAGTTTACTTCAATCCTGTGCAGTAGCCCCACCACCCTCCCCTCCACCCGTACCAGATGTCAATGCAGCCTCTGAGAATGTACATCTGCAGAAATTTGTGAGTGTTTTTTGGACCTACCAAATCTCCTCAAACTCTGAATGAAATATAACCTCTGTCAGGCCTTCTTTGTAGCTGCATCGATATGTTAGCTCCAGGTCCGGCCCTCAGAGACATTGATATCCAGGAGCTTGAAATTCTTACCCTTTCTAAAGTTTGCAATCAATTCTTGGGTCTCACTGTCATTGAGTGCTAGATTTATTTAATCAGTTGATCTATCTCACTCCTGTATGCCTCCTTGTCACCATCTGAGATTCTGCCAACTACATTTGTGGCACTGGTGAATTTATTGATGATTAAATGACTTATCCGGCTTGCAAACAGGAGGAATTCTGCAGATGCTGGAAATTCAAGCAACAGACATCAAAGTTGCTGGTGTTGACTGTCATCGCAACACAAAGCCACCAGATGGGAGGGCTGTCCACAAATACAAAATAATCTTCAGCTGCTGGGGGTCAAAGCAACACTCACAACACACTGGAGGAACTCTTTTCCACGGATGCTGCCCGACCTGCTGAGTTCCTCCAGCGTGTTGGGAGGTGCTGGCCACAAATGAAACCTGTCATTGCGGCAGCGCACCACTAGGTGGGAGTGTTGTCCACAGGGCGGGTGGGAACCTGTCATTGCAGCAGCGCACCACCAGGTGGGAGTGTTGTCCACAGGGCGGGTGGGAACCTGTCATTGCAGCAGCCCACCAGCAGGTGGGAGTGTTGTCTGCCGGGAGAACCTGTCATTGCAGCAGCGCACCACCAGGTGGGAGTGTTGTCCACAGGGCGGGTGGGAACCTGTCATTGCAGCAGCCCACCAGCAGGTGGGAGTGTTGTCTGCCGGGAGAACCTGTCATTGCAGCAGCTCACCAGCAGGTGGGAGTGTTGTCTGCAGGGAGAACCTGTCATTGCAGCAGCTCACCAGCAGGTGGGAGTGTTGTCTGCAGGGAGAACCTGTCATTACAGCAGCACACTACAAAATGGGAGCTTTCCCAACAGGGAGGATCTGTCATTCCAACCTTCTTTTTCGACTGGAGGACCTCTACATTTGGGCCAGGGGAAGAACACAGGAATGTCTGGGTGACCCTGAGAGCTTTTCTGCTCCTTTCCTCAGCGGTTTGGGTAAACTCACATCTATAGTTACTGAACACATCTCAGAGGGGTCGGGCACGACAGCTTTACTCAATGCTCCACTGACCTTTACGCGAAGAACAATTCCGTCCCAACTTCGCCATGGACGGTCCCAAGCCAGCCGGGAAAGGCGGAGGGCTGGGCGCAGGGCTACAGCTCCATTCCGTTCAAACCCAGGGTGACAGAAACGCCAAAGCCCTCATTCCTCGGAGGGGAAGGTTCTTCGTCTCGAGGATGTATGGAGTCGTGAGGTTGAATCTCAAAGCACAGCGGCCATCGACCCTTTCGGCCCGGGACAGAGAATCTAGCAAGTGTTGATCGGGACAAGCTGTTCTCTTTTTTTAGCAGAGGTGTGGGAAGTGGGAGGCCTTCGAAAGTGAAAATCTGAGAGTACGAAGCTTGCACGTGCCTGTCAGAATGAAAAGTGAAGATAACAGGTGTGGGGGACATTGGCTTTCAGGAGATATTGAGGCCCTGGTTACGAGAAAACCAGGAGGTGCAGAGGCAGGCAGGAACAAACGAGGTGCTTGTGGAGAACAGGAAATGCAAGAAAGAAATCAGGAGGGCTTGAAGTTGCTGTAGGTGAAGGAGAATCCTCATTGTAAGAACAAATGGACAAATTTGGCCCTCTGGAAGACCAGGATGGTAATTCATCCGTGGAGCCTAAAGAGGTGGGGAGACCTTAATTTTGTTTTTGCATCTGTATTTACTCAGGAGACGGACAGACCATGGGCACAGTAAAAATCTCAGAGTCTCTCGAAAGTCCCACGCAGACGGTGAACCTCCAGCGCTGCAAACTTGCCGATGCAGCATCCCGGAAGCATCCGACCACAGTCCGACTCCGAGTCCGTCCGAAAACTCCGAGCCTCCGACACCGAGCACCGAGCACCATCTCTGCCGAGCGCTTCGACCCCGGCCCCGGCAACAGCCGATACACAAAGCCGAGGATTCTGGGGCCTTCCCCTCCGGAGATTCTCAATCGCACAGTGGCAGAGGCAGTGAACCGGGCATTTCAGAAGTTTCTCCAGACGTTCTTCTGCACTTCACGGCTGTCCCCATCAAATCCGGGTTGTGCACGGCCCCTAGTTACACATATCGATATTCATTCGGAACGGCCGCGCGCTGTAACTTAACCTCATGGGTCTGTGCAGATTACAGAGGAGGAGGTGTTCGCTGCCTTCCGGCGGATTAGGGTGGACAAACCTCCAGGGCCTGATAAGGTGTCAGGGTCCTGAGCAGAGATGTTTAAATCATCCTGAGTGACAGGTGAGGTCCCAGTGGATTAGAGGGTAGCCAGCGTTGTTCTGCTGTTTAAAACAGGCTGTCGAAGTGAATCAGGATGTTATCGCCTGCTCAGCCCTGACAACAGCAGTGGGAAGGTCATTGAAAGGTTGTCTCAGGGACTGGATATATGATATTTGGATAGACATGGACTGATTAACGATAGTCAGCATGACCTCGTGCGTGGTAGGTCGCGTCTAACCAATCTTGCAGAGTTTTTTCAGCAAGTTAACAGGGAAGGTGATGGAGGCAAGGCAGTGGACGTTGTCTACGTGGACTTTATCGAGGCATCTGACAAGGTCCCACATGGGAGGTTAGTCAAGAAAGTTTGGCCTCTTGGTATTCAGTGGGAAAGTGGGAAATTGGATTAGACACATGGTTGCCTCTCCGACTGCAGGTCCGTGACGTTGTTGTCTGTCATCTGTATCAACGATCTGGGTGATAATGCGGTTAACTGGATCAGCAAGTTTGCAGATGACATCAAGACTGGGGGTGTAGCGGACAGCGAGGAAGACGATCACAGCTTGCACTGGGGTCTGGCCCAGCTGGAAAAAATGGCCGATGGAATTCAATGCAGACAAGTGCGAGGTATTGCACTTTGGTAGGGCCAACCAGGGTTGGTCTTACACAGTGAATGGTCGGGCAACGAGGAGTGTGGCAGAACAGAGGGATGTGGGAATACAGGTCCATAATTCATTGGGAGTGGCGTCACAGTTAGACAGGGCCATAGTGAAAGCTTTTGGCCCATTGGACTTCATAAATCAAAGTATTGAGTACAGGAGATGGGATGTTACGTTGAAGTTGACGGGGCCTCATTGGGAGTATCGTGTGCAGTTTTGGTCACCTACCTGCAGGAAAGATATCAATAAAGTTGAAAGACTGCAGAGCAAATTTACAAGAATGTTGCCGGGTCTGGGTGTCTGACCCTCCAAGGGAGGAGTTGTAAAGTTTGATGGCCACAGGCAGGAATGACTTCCTATGACGCTCTGTGCTGCATCTCGGTGGAATGAGTCTCTGGCTGAATGTACTCCTGTGCCCACCCAGTACATTATGTAGTGGATGGGAGACATTGTCCAAGATGGCATGCAACTTGGACAGCATCCTCTTTTCAGACACCACCGTCAGAGAGTCCAGTTCCATCCCCACAACGTCACTGGCCTTACGGATGAGTTTGTTGATTCTGTTGGTGTCTGCCACCCTCAGCCTGCTGCCCCAGCACACAACAGCAAACATGATCGCACTGGCCACCACAGACTCGTAGAACATCCTCAGCATCATCCGGCAGATGTTAAGGGACCTCAGTCTCCTCAGGAAATAGAGACGGCTCTGACCCTTCTTGTAGACAGCCTCAGTGTTCTTTGACCAGTCCAGTTTATTGTCAATTCGTATCCCCAGGTATTTGTAATCCTCCACCATGTCCACACTGACCCCCTGGATGGAAACAGGGGTTACCGGTACCTTAGCTCTCCTCAGGTCTACCACCAGCTCCTTAGTCTTTTTCACATTAAGCTACAGATAATTCTGCTCACACCATGTGACAAAGTTTCCTACCGTAGCCCTGTACTCAGCCTCATCTCCCTTGCTGATGCATCCAACTATGGCAGAGTCAACCGAAAACTTCAGAAGAGCTATGCGGTGGGGAAATTCTAGGCAGTTTCTCGAGTAGGTTTACATGGTCGGCACAACAGTGTGGGCCGAAGGGCCTGTAATGTGCTGTAGATTTTAAAAAAGAGGAAAGCAGTCTACGCCTTTATTCTTTTTACCAAAGCGAATGCCCACACTCTTCCCTCGGTAGGCCAGTCTCCTAACCTGCTTCCTCAACACCACCCGCCCCTCCAACCCATTCCCGTGTCGCCAAGGCGTGCTGGCGCTGAAGAGGAGGTTCGTCGGAAAGATTCCGGGGAATGGAAGGGGTTAACGTACGAGGCGCGTTTGTTGCCTCTGGGCCTGCACTCGTTGGAATTGAAGAGGATGAGTGGGGGGGTGGATCTCATCGAAACCTTTCGAACGTTGGAAGGCCCCGGGTGGAGTGGGTGTGGAGAGGACGTCGCCCAAAGTCGGGGGGGGGGGAGTCCAGCGCCGGAGGGCACGGCCTCCGAGTGGGGAGGGGGGCGTCCGCTTAGAACGGCGGTGAGGAGGGATTCCTTCAGCCAGGGGGCGGTGAAACGGCGGAACGCGTTGCCTCGGGCGGCTGTGGAGGCCAAGTCGTTGGGCCTGTTTGAAGTGGAGGTTCGTGGTGTCTCGATTAGTCGGGGGTTACCGGGGGGGGGGATGAGAATGGGGTTGGGAGGAGTCAGAATCAGGGTTATCATCACCGGCATCTGACGTGAAATTTGTTAACTTAGTAGCAGCAGTTATATATAATATAGAGGTGAAAAAAACACAAAATAATACATAGAATAAAAATAATGCCCCACCTCCCCCTCGTACCCCATCCATTATTTATATACACACATTCTTTCTCTCTCCTTTTTCTCCCTCTGTCCCTCTCACTATACCCCTTGCCCACCCTCTGGGTTTTCCCCCCGTCCCCCCTTTCCTTCTCCCTGGGCCTCCTGTCCCATGATCCTCTCATATCCCTTTTGCCAATCACCTGTCCAGCTCTTGGCTCCATCCCTCCCCCTCCTGTCTTCTCCGATCATTTCGGATCTCCCCCCACCCTCCCACTTTCAAATCTCTTACTAGCTCTTCTCTGGGTTTTCCCCCCGTCCCCCCTTTCCTTCTCCCTGGGCCTCCTGTCCCATGATCCTCTCATATCCCTTTTGCCAATCACCTGTCCAGCTCTTGGCTCCATCCCTCCCCCTCCTGTCTTCTCCTATCATTTCGGATCTCCCTCTCCCTCTCCAACTTTCAAATCTCTTACTCGCTCTTCCTTCAGTTAGTCCTGACGAAGGGTCTCGGCCCGAAACGTCGACTGTACCTCTTCCTACAGATGCTGCCTGGCCTGCTGCGTTCACCAGCAACTTTGATGTGTGTGTTGCTTGAATAAATAAGTAGATCTTATTCAGTGCACTTTATACAGTATACGTATTTTGAATAGATTAAAAATCATGCAAAAAGCAAGGTCGTGTCCAAGGGTTCAGTGTCCATTTAGGAATCGGACGGCAGAGGGTTGATGGGCTGAATGGCCTAATTCTGCTCCCATATCTGATCTTTTCTGAGGTAAGGGGGGCCCAAAACTCCAAGTGCGGCCTGGCCAACGCCTTCTGCAGCCTCGACAGCGCGTCCTTGCTCTCGAATTCTAGTCCCCTGGGAATGAACCTTGCGTCCGCCTTTCCCACCACCAGCAGGTCAGCCTGAGGCCTCCGGCCCCAAGTCCCTGTACGCGGCTGACTGTTGCATTTTCTCCCCGGATGCGATATAACCCACGCCTTCATTCCTTCGGCCGAAGGGGGTGACCGCGCACGCCGGTAGCTTCGCGCTCCTTCACCCGTTCGGGCGCCCCCCCCCCCCGGCGGATGACCTGATTCCTCGCCGCCATCGGAGGCCCACGTTCCCCAGCCATCTCTCCGGATGACGGGTGAGAGCCCGCTGGGGTCTCTGAGACAGGGGCGGCGGGGTGGGGGGGGGAGGTCTCGGGCAGGCAGTAGCAGAGAAACAGCGAGCTTGTCGGTCTGCCCCGTCGCTGCGTCGGGAGCGATATCTCTCTATCTCCCCCCTTGCTGGAGCGAGGGAGGGGGAGGGTTAATGGTTTTACTGTTGCCTGTGCGTGGGAGGGGCGAGGGGGGTGGGGGCTTTGGGGTCCGAAAGTTTCCTCTCATTCGCTCGTTGGGGTTTTCCTTCTCCGTTTCGTGGGTGTCCGCGGGGAGTAAGAGTTTCAGGTTGTACGCTGCATACGTTTTCAGAGATCAGACTGGATTTCAGTTCACGTCCTTGCCCCCCCACCCCCCACCCCCGGGTGCCAATCTTCTCATCGTCTGCACTGTTCTCCAAACATTGGTCTCCCGAGGGCACCCCTCCTCCCCCCCCACCCCCCGGCTCCCCCTTAGGGTTCTTTGTCGCTAGCCTTTGGCGTCAGCCGTCCTGGGACGCAAGGCAGGACACAACCCAGAACTTCCAGTGCTGTTGGGCGAGACGGCTGCCCGCTTCACCAGGGAACTAACTGCGTCTTGGGAGGCAGTAAAACCGGACAATGAGGTCAGGGTCGACCAGGGATGTCCTGGCTGTCTAGAAACGCAAGCCCGGGCTGTACGATACGGAGAGCGAGCTGTTGCCCCGTGTAGCAGGCTCCCCCTCTCCACACAGCTGATGAACCCAAAGGAACGACAGAGACCCGATACAGTTTGGCACCAGGAGTTGCCGGTCAGCGTTGAACTCAACGTCGGACTGCCTCAGGGACCCCAGCTCCGGATTTTTCCCTCGGGGTTCACTCCCGAAGCCTTCCCCCGTGAGCGGGTACGGCCGCAAGGCAGCGGAGGCTTGAGATCAGAGTTTTCCTTCTCCGAGATGAGCTGCCAACCGTGGCCTGACGAGCCCCGTCTGCCCGGAGCGACCGGTTTCGAGGCCCCAGTGACCGGCCTTTGCCCCGTTGGTAGAAACGGTTCTGCCGGGCTTAGAAACCGAGCCACAGGTGAAGGCCGGGAGCTGTTGGTTGTCGGAGGCTGTCTGAGGCTCTCGCCACTGGGAGCATTGAATAGGTAGTGAGAGCTCGTCCCCAGTGCCAAACCTTTAGCTATAAAAAGCAAGTGACGTCAGCATAAAATAGCGAAACTGCGCGATTAGGAATAGAGGTGGAACAAAGATGAAAATATCGAGGAAAGACAAAAAGAAAAGGCAGATCTGTGATTGAGTAAAGAGGTAATATTTTACTCCCAATTCTTTCTGCCCTCTCGAACGGCCCTGGTTACCGCGGACCCCCTTTGTTCAGTCCGGTCTTCACGAGGAAAGGGGATGACATTAATCTGGGCCGGATGCAGTGCAAAGTCAGAAACAGAAAGAGCTTGTTGGGGGCGGTCGGATGAATGGACCCTCTTTGTTCCCGGGCCCACGGAGAAACCCTCACGGGGTAGGTGGGAAACTCTACCCACTCGCTTGCACCCGTCAGTCCAGACATGAGGACCAGGCAAATGCAGCAGTTGGGTTTTGTCCCTCTCCAAAGGTGTACCAGGTCAAGTCAGCCTGAGGCCTATCGCATAGGGCTTGCCAGTGGGTATTGCACACATCTTAAACTACTGTTCAGACAGGGAATTCAATACCCCATTTCTCAGTATGCGTGGCAAATGATACCCTTTAGATCCGGGGTCCCCCGCCTTTCTCTAGGCCCACTACCCAGGGGGATGTGTGGGAACCCCTGCTTTAGACACATGGAGACATGGCGGATAATCTCAGCTCCCCACGAGCCACAGTTGTGATCATGTGCACATACTTCAGTTGTTTTTTTTAGATTATGAGGACACGCAGTCCTCTTTTATTGTCATTTAGTAATGCATGCATTAAGAAATGATACAATGTTCCTCTGGTGTGATATCACAAAACACAGGACAGACCAAGACTGAAAAACTGACAAAAACCACATAATAATAACATATAGTTACAACAGTGCGACAATACCATAACTTGATGAAGAACAGGCCATGGGCACAGTAAAACAGTTCAAACTCTTTCAAATGTCCCACATCTCACGCAGACGGAAGAAGGAAGAAAACTCTCCCTGCCATGCCCGACCACAGTCCGACTCTGAGTCGTCCGAAAACTTCGAGCCTCCGACCAGCCCTCCGACACTGAGCACCGAGCGCCATCTCTGCCGAACGCTTCGACCCCGGCCCCGGTCGCCAGCAGCTGGCAAAGCCGGGGATTTTGGGACCTTCCCCTCCGGAGATTCTCGATCGCACAGTAACAGCGGCAGCGAACCGGGCATTTCAGAAGTTTCTCCAGATGTTCCTCCGTGCTCTCACGTCCGTCTCCCTCAAATCAGGATTGTGCACGGCACCCTACTTACAAATACGATATCATTTCACCGGAGAGCTGCGCGCGCTGCGTCGCGTCGCCATCTTCTCCTCCCGCACTGTTAGTAACTTTGGTCACGGGGGAGGGGGTATACGTACGGCTTT